>NC_057805.1:429640752-429644920 GCF_018294505.1 Triticum aestivum
CCCGCGCCGCCGCCTCCTCCTCTGCCGTCCGCCGGTGTCCGTCCGCGAGCTCCGGCGACCCGCGTCGGTGCCTCCTTCCTCCTTCGCTCCGGCCGCCGGCAGCAGCTCCTTCTCCGGCGAGCTCGAGGTCAAGCCGAGCTCGATCCCGATCCAGTCAACGCCCGTGGGTTGACTTTCTTTCTCCCCCCGAAATTTTCCCAAGTCTGTGAGATTCTACATTCTGTTGCATACTTCCTCATGGCATAACTCTCTGCATATAGCTCCGTTTCGCGCGTGTGATATATCGAAATGTTCGCCTCATGATGATCTACATTTTGTTCAATTGCATCATGTTCATTTGAGGCCATATTGTTGCCCAAATGTCTGGTGCAAGAGTGCTAGTTGCTGTTATCTGCTGTTACTTATCAGAACTTGGTGATTTGTTATTTTTTTGCATTTAATATGTGCATCTTATGGGCATGAGCTCTACATGTGTTTTGTTGTATGCCATTCCATATTTCCAGGGGTGTATGCCATGTATTTTTTGTGATCTCTGTGGTGACTAGCACAAGCATGCAAACTAGGCTCCGTAATGTTTCTGATTTCAGAGACTTGATAGTTTTTCTAAGTCTGTGACTGCTGTTATTTTGTTGCTATGTATCCATGTGGCTACAGAGAGATCCATGCTTATTTTGGTGATATTCAGCAAGGATGTTCTGTAGATATTGTTGTAATTTATCCATTCATGCCCTTGTTTGAAATTATGGAGTGCCATAGCATGACTCAATCTTGCTCTACTTTTGCTATAAAATATTTCTGGCAGATTGTTTACGTGTTATTCAATTTTGCCAAGCTTGTTGTAGTTGTTTCATTCATGCTATGTACTTTCTCTTGCCATGGATAGCTTCATAAACATGCCATCTTGCTGTAGGTATGCTTTTTTTTGTCATGCGTTGCTTTGTGGTGAGTGCATCAAGCTCACCAAGGTGCCTTCATATTATCGTTTTCTGCCATGCCCTGTTTTCTGCCAAGTCTGAAACCTGTTAACGAAACTTGCTATGTTTACATGGTTGCCATCATATATTCTGGTCATTTTTGGCTTATGGTCAGTAAGGAATTTTGTCATATACATTTAGTAGAATACTACCATGCCTTGTTTGTCCATGTTAAGTTCCTGTAGCATGTTGATTTCATGCTCTGAACATTGCTACCTGATCCTGTTTTCTGCCATGTCCAGTAATTTCACCAAGTCTGTGAACCTGTTATCTTTTGCACTTTTGCCATGCTTGTTTGAACCTGCTGTGGTGTGATCTAGCCGTAGCTCAGTGTTCATCTTTTCTCAAGCATCCCCTGTAGATTACTGCCATATGCTTTGTTGCTACGTTGGAGTGCCGTAGCATTGTTACTTGTTGCATTCTAAGTGCTATCATGCTGTTAATTGCAGATTCGTGTCATTCTTGTTTTGCTTGCCATTTGCAAACCGTGCATCCGTTTCCAGTGATCTTTATATCGATTTTGACTGAAATCATCTCATCTTTCCAGTGGCATGCTTGGTTTGCCAAGTTACTGCCTTGTTGTTCATCATTTTCCTTCCGGAGCACGCATATGCATCGCATATCACATCTCGCATATCATTCATGTATTGCATCATGTTGTTTGTGCATTTCCCGTGTTTGATTGTGGTTCCGTTGCTTGTTGTTCTTGTTTTGGGTAGAGCCGGGAGACGAGTTCGTGAACGAGGAACCTGTTGAGTACGCTTACGAGGATCAAGTTTTCGACAACTCTGAGAACCTTGCAGGCAAGATGACCATACCCTCGAAAGCACTTCTATCTTTGCTTTGCTAGTTGTTCGTTCTATTGCCATGCTGCGCTACCTACCACTTGCTATATCATGCCTCCCATATTGCCATGTCAAGCCTCTAACCATCCTTTCCTAGCAAACCGTTGTTTGGCTAAGTTACCGCTTTTGCTCAGCCCTTCTTATAGCGTTGCTAGTTGCAGGTGAAGTTGGAGTTGGTTCCATGTTGGAACATGGATATTTTGGGATATCACAATATCTCTTATTTAATTAATGCATCTATATATTGGGTAAAGGGTGGAAGGCTCGGCCTTATGCCTGGTGTTTTGTTCCACTCTTGGCGCCCTAGTTTTCATCATACCGGTATTATGTTCCTTGAGTTTGCGTTCCTTACGCGGTTGGGTGATTTATGGGACCCCCTTGACCGTTCTCCTTGAATAAAACTCCTCCAGCAAGGCCCAACTTTGGTTTTACCATTTGCCACCTAAGCCTTTTCCCCCGGGTTTTCGCGAGCCCGAGGGTCATCTTTATTTAAACCCCCGGGCCAGTGCTCCTCTGAGTATTGGTCCAACCTGTCAATCGCCGGTGGCCACCAGGGGCAACTCTGGGCTCGCCTATTGGAAGCTTGGACAATCCGGTGTGCCCTGAGAACAAAATATGTGCAGCTCCTATCGGGATTTGTCGGCACATTCGGGTGGCTTTGCTGGTCTTGTTTTACCACTGTCGAAATGTCTTGTAAACCGGGATTCCGAGACTGATCGGGTCTTTCCGGGAGAAGGTTTATCCTTCGTTGACCGTGAGAGCTTATAATGGGCTAAGTTGGGACACCCCTGCAGGGTATTATCATTCGAAAGCCGTGCCCGCGGTTATGAGGCAGATGGGAATTTGTTAATGTCCGGTTGTAGAGAACTTGTCACTTGACCCAAGTAAAATACATCAACTGTGTGTGTAGCCGTGATGGTCTCTTCTCGGCGGAGTCCGGGAAGTGAACACGGTTCGAGTTAGAATGACGTAAGTAGGAGTTCAGGATCACTTCTTGGTCATTGCTAGATGACGACCGTTCCGTTGCTTCTCTTCTTGCTCTCTTTTGCGTATGTTAGCCACTATATATGCTTAGTGCCTGCTGCAGCTCCATCTCATTACACCATCCTTTCCCATAAGCTTAAATAGTCTTGATCTCGCGGGTGTGAGATTGTTGAGTCCTCGTGACTCACAGATTCTACCAAAACAGTTGCAGGTGCCGATGATGCCAGTGCAGATGACGCAATCGACCTCAAGTGGGAGTTCGACGAGGAACGGGGTCGTTACTATGTGTCTTTTCCTGATGATCAGTAGTGGAGTCCAGTTGGGACAATCGGGGATCTAGCATTTGGGGTTATCTTATTTTCATTTGGTTTTGACCGTAGTCGGTCTATGTGTGGATATTGGATGATGTATGAATTATATTTATGTATTGTGTGAAGTGGCGATTGTAAGCCAACTCTCGTTATCCCATTCTTGTTCATTACATGGGATTGTGTGAAGATAACCCTTCTTGCGACAATACCACAATGCGGTTATGCCTCTAAGTTGTGCCTCGACAGGTGGGAGATATAGCCGCATCGTGGGCGTTACAGGAGGCCGGCCGGCCCTAGGGGGCACGCCCAAGGAGGGACCCTTGTCCTATTCGGACTCCAAGGGGGGGCGCGGCCTGCCCTGGCTGCCCTCCTCTCTCTCCAATAGGGCCCATGGTGGCCCATTAGTTCCCCCGGGGGGTTCCGGTAACCCCTCCGGCACTCTAATTTTACCCGAAACCATCCGGAACACTTCCGGTGTCCGAATAACATGGTCCAATTTATCAATCTTCATGTCTCGACCATTTCGAGACTCCTCGTCATGTCCATGCACTACAAAAAAAAAAGACACATCCGTGACATTTTTGGCCGAACGAAATTTTTTTCTATCATACATATGACACTTCTATGACGATAATTGTGACAAAACCCGGTATCATCATAGATGTGGTGGGCTCCTACTTCTATGACAAAAAATGGGCTTTTCGTCCTGGGCGGGCCGGAGATGCAGCTGCATGACATTCTTTGGGCCGTCCATGACGGAAAAACCCGTGGTAGAAGCGAGGGCGAGGAAAATTTCGGGGAGTTCCCGGTTACGGTGGGAGGTCGGGGGCCGAGCGATGCGCGTTTCTCTCGTACACGTACGCGCGTGTGTGCGAGGCGTTGGCTCTAACTGAACCCGAGCGAGGCATTGGGCTCTAACTGAATCCGAGCGATTGCACTGCAGGCTACGCGTTACTGAACCCGAGCGATCGATCAATGGCTGTTAACTGAACCCGATCGAGCGATTCCTTCGCTACTGCTGCTAACTGAAGCCGATCGATGTTGCCTCTGGGAT
>NC_057805.1:429645299-429658259 GCF_018294505.1 Triticum aestivum
CCCTTACCGATCAACAGGACCCCCGTTTCGACCGTAGGAGGTCCGTTTCCTCCGTTTTGCGGTACGCCAGACCCCTCCCGATCAACAGGACCCCGTTCCGAACGTAGGAGGTCCGTTTCCTCCGTTGTGCGGTACGCGAGGCCTCGTTTCCATCGCCTGTTTCGTCCAAGCCCTCCCAATGAACACGACCACGCATTCCGTTCCGACCCAGCCGGTTGGCTCCCACGCGTTCCGTTGCCTCCCGATGAACACGACGCATTCCGGTGCCTCCCCATGAACACGACGCATTCCGTTGCCTCCCCATGAACACGACGACGACGCTGTTTCTCCGTTCCGACCCAGCCATGTACACGAGCCCTGGCCGTACGTATGCGCGAGTAGGCGTTTGAGACCCCGCCCGTATGTACACATACGTGGTCGTATTTTCTTTCTTGCACCATGGCCGCTGTACGTACGTGTACATGCTACGTGTGCGCCTCTACTACGACACGTACGTGCCTGTACTACAACACGTGCGCGCCTCTACAGCCACCAGTATATATGTACGTACACGTTCGCGACCAGAATGACAACGCTACGTATGCTTTGACCAGGTGGGTCTCTACTGTCAGGAACTTCCTTGCGTGCGAAGATGTAGCTGGTGGGTCCCAGCAGTCAGGGGGCGAATCGTTTTGTTTTTATTTTGCCCGGACGCACTTCCTTGCGTGCAAAGGTGTAGCTGGTGGGTCCCAGCAGTCAGGGGGGAAACGTTTTTTTCGTGAAATACGGTGGCCCGTCCGGTGGGTCCCCGCTGTCAAGTGGAGGAATAATTATTTTGCGCGTAATAAGGAGGCACTTCCTTGCTGCGGCCGTGGACCCAGCTGTCAGCGTCTCCATGCACAGTACTCTTCCGATGGAAGTCGGTCGTTGACCACATTGACCACGCCGCGCCGAGAGCTCCACGACGGTGGACGACAGCGAGGCCTAGGAAGGGGACGACACGGAGGCAGGGAAGACTCGGCAGTTGTTTCCATGCGGAGGGGAGTACGACTGTACAAGGGTTTACTGGTTCGTCTGCCGTCGCCGGAGAATAACAGCAGGTGTGGGTGAGTAGAGGGATGGCTAGGCCAGCGATGGGTGTACGGTGGGGCGGTGAGGCCTCCGCGGCAGCACAGCCGGCCGCGGGGAGGAGGGAGCAGGCAGTCCCGCCGGCGCTTGTTTGAGCGGCTGGAGCAGGAAGAGCAGAGATTGAAGAAGCACAATGGCCGTTGGGTGGACATCCAACAGTCAGTGCTTGTGCGTCAACCTTTTTTTAGGAAAGCCTCAAATCTGTGGAAAACAGCATACAGCCCATCTGCCACTATTTCTAATAATTTACAGCCCATTTGCTAATTCTTGAGGGTTTTTTTGGAGCCCATATTCTTTTTGTTAGCATTACAGCCCATATTGTGGCCACGGTTAAAAAATTATACGAAATTTTGCATATTTCGGTGCGGTCCGAACTGTTTTTAAACCCGAAATTTCGACTCACATTCAAACTGATTTTAAAAATAAATGTATATCAATATAAAATCCAACAAATTCTCCACGCATAAAAATTAATGTAATTTAAAATCTTGAAATGAAAAAAAATATATTTGAAACTAATTGCCGGTTTGATGTGTTTTAAAAATGTACAGCCCATTTCTCATTACTGATGGGCCATTTTCTCGGCCAGCCGAATGAAAGCTCTCCTCGTCTTGAAAGATTTGCAGCCTAACAGGCCTGACAAAGCGACTTACTTGGCAAATCACAAAAAACTGGGCTGTGGCCATGGACCCAGCTGTCAGCCTCTCCACGTACAGTACTCTTCCGATGGAAGTCGTTCCTTGACCACGTTGACCACGCCGCACGGAGAGCACCACGGCGGTGGACGACGGCGAGGCCTAGGAAGGGGACGGCGCGGAGCCGGGGAAGACGCGGCAGTGGAAGCCCACACGGAGAGGTGTACGAGGGTTCACTGGTTCGGCTGCGGTGTGAGGCTGCCGTCGCCGCAGGGCCTGGCCAGCGGTGGGAATAGTAGGGGGCGGTGAGGCCACTGCGGCAGCACAGCCGGCCACGGGAGGCAGGAGCATGCGGCACGACCGGCGCTGCTTTGGGCGGCCGGAGCAAGAAGACCAGAGGTTGAAGAAGCACTACGGCCGTTGGATGGACATCGTATGGTCACTGGAGCTAGAATCGTTCATATTGACTAAGTTGACAAAGCCCTTCGTCCCCGTCAACTTAGTAGGCCCACAAGTCAGCCTCCCACCAAGGTGGGTCCCATCTAGCCGGGGGAGTATTCATTTTTTTTGTGCGTAATAAGGAGGCACTTCCGGTGGGTCCGAGCTGACAGCGGGGGGAACCTTTTTTTTCGCGAAATACGGTGGCCCGTCCGGTGGGTCCCAGCAGTCAGGGGGAAATGATTTTTTTCGCAAAATACTGGTGGCCCGTCCGGTGGGTCCCCGCTATCAGGTGGAGGAATAATTATTTTCCGCGTAATAAAGAGGCACTTCCTTGCGACTGTCGTGGACCCAGCTGTCAGCCTCTCCACGTACAGTCCATGTCCGATGGAAGTCGTTCCTTGACCACTTTGACCACGCCACGCCGAGAGCACCAGGGCGGTGGATGACAGCGAGGCCTAGGAAGGGGACGACGCGGAGCCGGGGAAGACGCAGCAGTGGATGCACACGCGGAGAGGAGTACGAGGGTTCACTGGTTCGGCTGCGCTGCCGTCGCCGCAGAATAACAGGGGGTGTGGGTGAGTGGAGGGATGGCCTGGCCAGCGGTGGGAGTAGTAGGGGCGGTGAGGCCTCCGTGGCAGCACAGCCGGCCACGGGAGGCAGGAGCAGGCGGCACGACCGGCGCTGCTTTGGGCGGCTGGAGCAAGAAGACCAGAGGTTGAAGAAGCACGACGACCGTTGGATGGACATCGTACGGTCATTGCAGCTAGAATCGTTTATATTGACTAAGTTGACAAAGCCCTTGGTACGTCAACTTAGTAGGCCCACAGGTCAGCTTCCGAAACGGTGCGCCCCAGATGTCAGGGGGAGGAATCATTTTTTGGGCGGGTGAAGCTAGAATATCCGGGATTGAAGAAGAAGCACGTCATCCGTTGGATGGACATCCAACGGCCACTGCTGCTAGAACCGTGTGTTGACTATATGTTGACAAAGCCTTGCATACGCGTCAACTCTGTTTTTTTAGGGGACGCGTCAACTTAGTAAGGCCAGAAGTGTGTGGCAGAGAACTTATAGCCCATTTGAGATTTGTAAGAATGTGTAGCCCATTTTTGAATTCTAATGGAATTTACTACAGCCCATTTACAGTTTGTTAAAAGTGCAGCCCATTTCAACCAACCGTTCAAAACAGAATTCAATAAAATTTCCCACATTTTGATGGGATCCGAAATATTTTTATCCCGAAATTTCTAGTCAGATTAAATACAATTTCAATATAAATTTATATTGCGTAAAAATCCAACGAAACATTGCGCTCGCAACAATTAATGAAATTAAAATTTTCAATATCCAAAAATAATATTTTATAAAGTAATCACGTGTTTGGTGCACTTTTCTTATAGTTACTACCCAGTTTTTATAATTACATCCCATTTATTATTGCTTAAAGCCCATTTTCTTGTTAAGCCTAATGCATCCCTCCTAGGAAAGATTTGCAGCCCAGCGGGGCGGAGAATAACAACTTGACCTTGCATGGGTATTCCTAAAAAACGTATAGCTGGGCTAGCCATTTTCAGCTTGACAAAAATTTATATCTGGGGTGGATATCTGGCCTAGGCTAGACGGGCCACAGCCCGCCCAGTTAATACCTGCAGCGATGTTTTCGTTGTTGTTCAGAGGAGAAAAATTAATATCTTGGCTAAACATCAAAAAACTCTGCAGTGCTCACACCTCAAAAACACAAATACTGCTCGAGCTGCTTGGTCCCAGCTGTCGGCCGCTTCTTGTGCAATTCTCTCGTTTATTGACTACTACATAGGTTGACAATGGTGTGGGACCGTGATGTCAGGAAACCAGGAGGAAGCAAAATAAATTATAGTTATATATATATAATAAGGAGGCACTTGCGTACGTGAGGCTATGGACCTGGTGGGTCCCCATTGTCATCCTCTCCAAGTAAAGTCATCTCCTCGCCCGCGCGTGCTTTCCGTGCGAAACTGTCAGCGCCGCCCGCCCCGCATCCCGGTGCAGGCAATTGCTCCGCCTTCAAACGACACAAGTGGCGTCTGTTCGTCCATCTGCCGCCCACATTAATGATACGCGGTTGCCAAGGCGGCTACTCTGGCGCCACACGTCCGACCCTCCGCCCGCCCACCATTGCTATATAAACTGCTGCGCCGGCCATAGCCGCAGTCATCCGCATCCGTTCCCTTTCTCCTGTCCACACCACTACTGCCCACCATGGCTTACTCGCGCTCCAGCGCTCTTTGGGACGGGCGGACGACAGACTACAAGGAGATGGCAACCATTGCCGCCGACCGGCTGGCCGGCAGGCAACCGGAGGACGACGACGTCCCAATGGAGAACATGGTAGTCGACGATCCGGCACCAACCCCCTCCTCCGCGCCATCCTCGCCGGTGCATGGCACCATGACCATCGGCGAGGCCCGTGCCCAATATATGGACAGGGTGAGGCAGATGCGTGAGGAGCTGTTCCGGGAGGCGCAGGCCGACGCCGCCTACAACCACCATCTCCTCCAAGAGCACCTGCAGGCGGAGGAGCAGATCGCCGTGGAGTGGGCGGAGCAGGAGGCGCTGCTCGACTCGTACCGCTCCGCCCGCAAGGGCCTCCTCGAGCGCTAGCAGTACCGCATGCGGGTGGCGGAGGCTACGGCCGCCTACAAAGAGGCGAGCAAAGAGGGCGATGAAGCGGGCGAGGCACTGTTTGGCGAGACCGAGGACGAGGCAGAGGACAATGCCGGCTCTGATGAGTCCCCGCTCCGCTGGCGTCGATGATGCCCTGCTCCGTTGAGGCCCCGCGGCACCAACAACGAGGCAGAGGACACCGCCAGCTTCGCCGAGGCCCCGCCCCGCCAACAACGAGGCAGAGGACATCGCCGGCTCAGCCGAGGCCCCACCCTGCCGGCAACGTGGGGGAGGATTTCCACCGCTCCGCTGAGGCGCCACCCGCCGGCAACGAGACAGAGGACATCGCCTGCTCTGCCGAGGCCCCGCCCCGCTGCCAACTAGGCCGCGCCACACAGAAAACGAGGAAGAGTAGAACACGGTAGGTCGCCGCCGCTCGGGTCCAAGTAAGGCCATGGCTGCTACCCTCCGGTTGAAGCCAAGCTAGGCGGGTTGACCATTGACGGCCGGTTAGCTTCTTCGCGGCAAGGTGGAGTCGGAGAGCTGCGCTAGAGAAGAACGCTGCTTCTACTTAACTGCTGGTGCAGTTGGCTGACTGACACGTGGGCCCAACAGGCCACATGTCAGTTATGCAGCTGCACCTGCAGTTAAGTCACTGAAGCTTTTGTTCGGCTCAGCGGGACACAGGTGGGTAGCTTCGGTTAATTAATTATACCTCCAGCGCACCCCTTTTTAGTCGAAGAATGTATGAAATGTAATGAAATCCGGCATGTTTATATGAAATTCGACCATGTATGAATGAATTTATTTCGATTAGTTCGAATTCCTATATCACTGGCATTGGATGAACATGCAAAACAATACGTACTAGCATTATTCCCAGGGTGATCACCTCGTTTGCAGCAGTTTCACATGTACTCCCTCCGGTCCTTTCTAGTCTGCATACAAGTTTTGTCTGCAGTCAAAGTATCTCTACTTTGACCAATCTTATACAAAAAAGTATGCACTTTCACAATGTGCGAAGCAAAAAGGAACAGAAGGAGTACAAAGAGTTTGAGCAGCTTTTTAGCGTTTCTGTACATTGCAATCAAACACACAGGCCTGGCAATTCATAGAGAACATTCAAAACAATCGATGATTATGCATCTCAGCGGCTCACATGTCAGAGGCAATATTTACTTCACAACTAAATAATAAACAAAAAATTGATCGACGCTGCTGACAACAAAGGGCGTCCCATTCGAAAATATCAAACGCATGTCTTGCTAAAATCAATGAGCAAAATTTGACAAGGTTGTCCCATTCCAAAATATCAAATGCCTACGATTGTGGAATGGGCAGGGTTTGCCATCAGTTCGGACATTGACATGGCACCTCGTGCTAAATAAACCAGTTGTTCTTTTTGTGCAGTTCCACCAAAATCAACCAAATTCGTGCGTAGCTTGTATGATTTCGCCCTTATATGTTGCAACGCCTTGAACTTATCGGCACCTCCTTTCTTGTGGTGGAAATGAATGATTCGATGTATTCATGAACATTTTGTGCAGTTACCATTGAAATCAAGCTGAGCACCACTGTTTGCACAAATACAAAAAAGTGATTAGTATAAAGCAAACTGTACTATGAATTGATAGTTTCAACAGGCACATACATGATCCATGTAGAGCACACTTTTAGAAAAATGGAACTCACCAGAAAGAATCCTAGAACAACATTGTACTCGTGCATCACAGCAAAAAAATGGAGATTTGTCAGTCCTTCTGAGCTGAAGCTAGTTTGGTCTTGTGGGGAGTAATGTAACCATCCTTCAACAACTCCTTCTGATGAGAAGATGGACAGGGCTTCTTCATCCTGGCATAATCAGAACTAGTCACTTCACGTACTCCATATTCTTCTTCAGAGGAAGATGATCATGTTGTGCAAAGACAAGAGGACTACTAAATGCTAGCATCCCTGTTTGCTCGAAAAAAAGGAAAGGAAATATTTAAAACAACATAGATGAAGCACTTCTCAAGGACAATACCACTTTTTCATGACAGTATCTAAACAGTAGCACAACACCAATAGAGATGACAAAGCTCAATCATATGGATGAAATCAGTGGGCGAGTACCAACCTTTGTCAGGAGGCTTATTGTGTAGAGCATACAGATGCAGCACTTCTCTGGAACCATCTGTTGCTATCTACGGTGGTGGCCATGCTTACTATATACTCCTTGATTAATTTAATGTTTCCAACATCTTCTTGTGCAGTTCCACTAAAATATATGGTATCTTCAAAGAAGATCCCTGTTTGCACAAGTAGAGATAATTACATATTACATTAAGAGTGGCATCAAATCAGTGGCAAAACAATTGCTCGTTCCAGCCATAGCAATAAATTAAGATGCAAAACTATATCATTACTTGTGTCATCACAGTTCGAGTGCTTCATTACAGCACCGGGAGTTGATTTTTGTTTTTCTTCCGCTTGTTCTTCCCCTTCATCACTTGGTTCAATAACAGACAAGCTTCGCCTTCAATGTAAGATTTGGCATGTCAATTAGGGAGCACAAGTATAGTACTAAACTTGATTTTCTGATGAAAGTGGCAAAATACAGGCCAACAGTTGTGAAATATCCTTATCTTACCTCAATGGGATATTACGGTGCACATACATTGGAAGTCTTGTCTCCATTTGTGCAATTCACTAAAATCAAGCAACATTATCGTACAAGTAGCACAACATATGAAAGCACACTACAGAATCATGTGAAAGAAGGCTAGTACTGACCTCTCATGATGCGGAATTTAAACAACTCACAAGAAGAAGATCTTAACCAAATTCGCCTTAACGGATAGGAAGTAAGATCCCCTCTTGTGCACTTCCACTAAGATCAAGCAATCAAGCAATGTTGTCGGTGTGACATTTTGGTTGAACTGCACAAAACACTCTTAAAACAAAAGTGTTTTGTGCAGTGCAACAAAAGGTCACAATGGCAATGAGGTGAAGTAGATAACCCTGTTTACACAGAGGTGCAAAGGAAACAATTAGTGGTCAATAACGGTGGATGACACAAAAGCCAACAAAAAGAAGCATCTACCTTATCTAAATGGGAAAGAAAGCAAGACAGTAGCATTTCTCAAACGGTGGCATTGATTAATATTAACCTAGAGATTATATTAACAATAAAATTCGTTAAACATGTAATTTGATTTTAACTGTGGCATTGCATCAATTTTCCAGCGGCATTATTAGAGGGTGTTTGTTTACAGGGACATTTTGGTGTAGGGACTAAAAAACTCCGTGTCAGTCCCATCTAAACCAAACAGGAGGGACTTTTAGGGACTAAAAGTGGGCATTTGGGACTAAAGAAAGAAGACCCCGAGGGAGTCTTTTTGGGACTTTTTCCAACAGTTGCCCCTGCCACGCATCGCACCTTGTCTCTATTAGTTCATTACTATGGGTAACATGGTCTTTTAGCATGTCATTTTATAACCTCTAGTCCTTGTTTAGTCCCTGGAACCAAGCAGGTAGGGACTAGGGAGTTTTTAACCAAACAGGGCCTTAGATTAACAACAGCGAATGAGTTGCATGGGACAGTAGACGCACCAGCACCATGTGCATCTACCGATGTACTGTGGTCATGCACAGTCTGTTGCAACAAAGAACAAACAACCAAGGAGCATATTTGTGTTGGTCCCAGTTTTGTTATCTTTAGACACCTTTCCCTATGTGAGCGCAGCAAATCTAGTCCTGCTCAAACTCTACAGCCTTGTCCCTTCCTTTCCTTTTTGAACTAGTACTTTTGCCCCTTCCTTTCCTCTTTGAACCACGTCCTAGATTTATGCGATATAACTTTCCCCACTACTTTCCCCCATTCCTTTCCTCTTTGAATCACGTCCTAGATTCATGCTATACAACTTTCCCCCTTCATTTCCTCTTTGAACCACGTCCTAGATTCATGCTATATACCACTTTTCCCACTACATTCCCCCACTCCTTTCCTCTTTGAACCACGTCCTAGATTCATGGTATACATGCAGCTAGAGCAATGCATGTGGAGTAAGTAAATTATACCTTAAGGTTCTTGGGGCGTGGTTCGGTGGGCGACGGGACGGTGGCGAAGAAGAAGGGGTCGGAGGCCCTCCCACGCCGCCATTGGGTGGAAAGTGAACAGATGCACCGGTAGTCCCTCGCCGACGGCGACAGCGTTAAGCCTCCTTCCCTTCCCGGCGGACGGATCCTGCCGGCTCTTTGAGCAGCAGTGAGGGGAGAGAGAGGCCAATGAAGTCTTGTTTAGATCTGGAGAGGGCGAGAGAGTGTCAAGAGAGCAACTACAAGCGCTGAGGCTCCAGCGGGAGAGGGCGAGAGAGTGTGACGAGAGCAACTACAAGCGCTGAGGCTCCAGCGTGTATATATATACTGGAGAGAGAGTGTGAAGCGTGCAAACCCTAGAAAACATTTTGACCAGTCAAAGTATCCACCCGAGACCTCAAGTTTGATGAGCGAACAGGCTAACCAGCTACACAACCCTCCCGCTATGTTCAACGAGAGGGAAATAACCTTTTATACATTCCTGCATTCGTGTGACAAGCATGCCGTGTTTGTTTGTGTGTGTGGGAGTCATTGGGATTTCAATCATAATCATGTCATGTGGCTTTGGTGGTAAGACTATCCACAGTGGTGCAGAAATAATGCAGCCTTAGTCACCTTACCTCTCTCCACGTAGTACGTTGGGTCCCACCAGTCAGAGGGTGAAACAAAAAAATTAATAAGAAAAATTAAAAGCACCAGCGGTGTATCTTACCTCACACATCTCGCTACTGCTCGGGAACACTATCCAATTGATCCCTCTGTTCGCTCACGTACTATTTTAAGTTGAATCCTTATTATAACATGCACACAAATTTTGGGCACTTGTATTCGACTTAAGTCGGTGTGCTACCGTATCTCGTATACTTACTACTCCCTCCATCTAGGTGTAATAAGTCACGTTAGAAGGTGCAACGGGACCAAGGTGCGTGCGTGTGCGTGTGTGTGTGTGTGTGTGTGTGTGTGTGTGTGTGTTTAACAGCATATGTGTGTTAGAGAGAGCGACAGATCGACCTACTCCTACAGAGAGATGTTGTGTAGTGTAGTACGATTTTAGCCGCGAGAGTCGGTGCATCCTCTCATTTTCGGGCGTGTCCGGTAGGGACATGTGGACAGCTGCCACGCCCGCTCCTGGCCAGCCTGGCCCACCCAAAGCCCCTCCATCGCCCCCGCGCGCTTCCCGCCCGAAACGGTCAGTGCCGCTCCAAAGAATCGGTGCCGCATTCATGCCCGGGCAGAGCGGATGCGACCTCTCACTTGCGCAAGAGTGATGGTTGCTTCGTCCGTCCAACTTACTGCTGGGTCTATGTGATTTGACGGCACATTGGTCTTTATTACTGAGGTGGTAGGACTGCTGGATGTCCCACGCTTTCGGCGAAAGGAGGTACTACTACTAGATTACAATTTTCTTCATTCTTACAGCGGAGGCGTGCAAGAGCAGTGAAAACACACAGGCTCAGTGATTACACGGCCCACCTCACACTATCACCGTGCGGCACCTAACTCTTTACATAGTACTCCCTCCGTTCCTAAATATTACTAGATGAGTCCCCGCGCGTTGCCGCGGAACAACGGTATATATCTCTGCGCAAAATTATCGATTTCATAGAACTAAAAAAACTCTATAACCGCATGACAAATGTGGTAGCCAAACTAAATAAACTCCCATCATCATTTAGATCATCCCACGTAAGGAAAAAAGATCAGCCAACTCCTACTGCATAATGGGATTATATTTTTCTTTTTGACATGTTAATGGGACTTAAAAGCTCACTTACATGCATGGTACCGGTGCATGCTTGCATGCAGACATGTTGATGTGATTTAAAACCCACTCAGATGCATGTGCCACGGTATTTCTGCATGCTTGCATGTGGCTTAGTGCGGAGCCTCTCAACGTCTAGATCAAACGGCTATTATGGACTGATTTACTTCATCTAACGGCTACATCAATTTTGATGATGTGGCTCAAGGAGAGGATAGAGAATTCCTAGTAGTGGGGGCTAGCTATTACTAGTAGGTAAGTCTTTGTAGAGATTCCACTACATACGGAACAAAATGAATGAATCTACACTTAAAATGCATCTATATACATTCGCATGTGGTTCATGGTGAAATCTCTACAAAGACTTATATTTAGGAACGGAGGAAGTACTAGTATAGTACGTACTGTAATTTATCAGCGAGATAAATTTGTACAATGCTATGAAGCTTCCAGCTTCTGTTACATGTATCTTGCGTCCAAGGTTGCCCGTTGCAACATTTCATCAAATACAAAGGAGACTAACATGCATGCTATTAAATCTCAATGATTGACAGATCATAGCAAATATGTACTCCCTCCGTTCCAAAATAAGTGTCTCAACTTTGTGCAAACTTTAGTACAAAGTTGTACTACTACTAAAGTTGACACTTATTTTGGAACAGAGGCAGCTAAAGAAAAAAATGATCCATGCAGTCCCTAGCCCTTGAACCGTGAACCCTGACCAGGCTTCAATTTGCTAGCAACGTTCGAGCTTCCTAATAAATGAAGTTTGAAACCTTTTGACCATAGGATCATTTTGTGCAGTTTCACCAAAATCGATATGAGCATCCCTGTGGCAAAGAAATTGAAGAAGCGTGATTAGAATAAGATTACTGGGACTAGTTGATGAGACATAAACTCATCACAAATACAGTACGTAGAAGCTAGTAGACATATGTGCGAGGTAAAGAAGTAGAGAAATATCCACAGGGAGTGATGTGGGCAGCTGGAGCAGTGGTGCAAGCCGGCTGTAAAGGGAGTTGTACCTGAGGGACGTAGCTCAACCTTGAGGAGGGCGGTGGGAGGCGGCAACTGCCCACGTCGCGGCAGTGAGCAAGGGACAAAGGCAACCTCACCGGCTTTGTGAGAGAGAACGGCGGGGACCCCTGATCGGGACGTGCCGACAGTGAGTTTTCGCCGTCGGCGATGGCCACCGCATCTACACTAAGCATCCACCCCTTCCCCAAGCGGACGTGATCTATCGGGATGTTAGAGATGTGGCCACAGTCGTTTTGTGTGAGAGAGTGTGAAGAGAGCAACCCCAGCAAGCAACCGTGTAGGCTGGCCCGTCCTGACTATGTATATAGTGGAGCGGTTTCCTTTTCTCTCCATATGAACCTATCATATTGCGTACGTGCCACTGAAGAAAAAAACTTTATTTATAAATGACGCGGCACCTACTACTCGTTCTCCTATAACCTTGCGCTTGGCATCTCCAAAATATTAACCTTACGATTGGCTCTTCGCCTCTTCGGGAAGTCGAGCAATAATGGTAGTGCAGTATATATCGTTCTGGCTATATGAGACCGAATGAATTGCTGCACGTCCACCACGTGGGCGAGGGTCGAGGGGTGAGGGAGAGTGCTACATACGGAGCAAAATGAGTGAATCTACACTCTAAAATACGTCTATATACATCAGTGTTTGGAGTATGTACTAGTAGTTCATATTGAAATCTACTAAAGGACATATATATTCCAAACAATATGATATAATCTCTATAAACAAGGTAGTAGGGACGAGGAGTAAACGGAGGGAGTAGTAAATTTTTCTCCTCGTCCTGCGAGCCACCGCGCGCATGGGTGAGGGAGCGGGTGTAAGGCGGAGCAAGCTTCACCTCATCCTGCGAGCCACCGCGCCCGTGGGCGGGGGAGACGGCATACTAAGCAAGCTTCTCCTCGTTCTGCGAGTTGACGGGACACATCAAAAGTACTCCAGTGTATAGAGCCTTGCCTCTAAGGTAGGCCCCACATGGTTTGCCTCTTTTTTTAACATAACACGTCAAGTCGCAATTTGTTTGTTCACCCGTGGTAGACGATCCTCCCTCCACCAAGTGGACAACCAGTACACGTGCCAAATTACCACGTGGGCTGCCTTTTTCGTACAGAAATGAGCTCCACCGTGTACCCGCGCGGGTGTGGTTGGGAAAGAGACGGGAGTACGTGCGCCATGCATGCACCTCTTCTCTTCGTGCACGTCCCCCACCTACGTGGGTGTGTGTGAGAGATACAAACCGCGTTCGTGAGTGTTTTTTGTTTT
>NC_057805.1:429658617-429670381 GCF_018294505.1 Triticum aestivum
GAAGAGAGGGAGGGGTCATAGCTATCGATAGAGTCGAAGAGAGGATCAAGTGGGTGGGTGCAAGATTGATGAAGAGAGCCATCGAAATTGTGTGTGTGTGCAAGGCAAAGATATAGGGCGACTGGCCTACCGGAACGTTAGAGGGTACATGTCAAGTTTGTGTGTGGCAGGGAGACATGACTAGAGCGCTCGATGTATCGGTGTGTGTGGGGGGAGGGGGTGGGGGAGGGGTAGGCAGAGGCCTAACTATAGAGGTAGAATGACTCATATATGTGTTGAGAAGGAGAGACCCAGCTATGTCTCGAGGGAGATCGGTCGACATCCATACATAACTGAAGGACGGGAAATATGATGGGACAGAGAGAGAGAGGAGAGAGAGAGGGAGGGAGAGGGAGGGAGAGGGGTAGAGTGCTTGATGGGTGATGGAGTTGCTTCTCGAAGATGGTGGGAGAGGCCTACTAGACAAACTGAGGGTGGAACTGCAATGTTATCAATAAGAGTGGGGATGTGTTTCTGTGTGTGCCTGTGCGTGATAGATCTGTCGGGACGCATCCATGGATGATGAAGGGGAACCATGTGTTTGGTAAGCAAACCTAACTAGATCGGTAGATCAATTGTTGTTTTTGGAGGAAGGGAGAGACACAACTAATGAGGTAGATCGATTGACGTGTGGGTAAAAACGAGTTATAAGGACCTAGCTAGCTATATGTATAGCGAGAGATCGGTTGGTGTACGTCCATTTGTTAGAGGCAAATAAGGCCCTGCGAGACGGATAGACAGAGAGAATGGAGCTAGGAGGTGGTGCGAGAGGCCCAACTACTAGCTAGATAGGGGGAGGAGTGTGCGGTTGTGAGATCGATGAAAAGAGGGGCGAGAGTTTACACGTGTGTTTGGCCGTATGAGAGACACGAGGCAAGGACACATAAAGGAGGAGATTGAAGGTGTGTGTGTATGTTGTAGGCAGGCATCGCTGGAGAGGTTTATCGATCGGTGTGTGTCAGAAAGGAGTTGTGGAGACTCTGGGAGAACGACCTAAAGAGAAAAATCAATGTGCCCGGTGGATAGAATGTCGAGGGAGGGGGAGGGCGAGGAGGGCGTGTGCATGCACGAGAGAAAGTTAGTGGTAGCTACAAAGGTTAGAGGATTGTGTGGGTGTAAGAGACTAACAAAGATCATAATTTGATATGAAAACGGATTCATATATTTGAATAGGACATCATAGTGTTTTAAACATTGCATGCATGAATATAGCGGTGATACACGTGCTGTGCACATGTTATACCATAATGTCATAATGCATGGCGTTTGCAACTCACAGCTAAATGCCGAACAATCTAAACCATACTATACATCAAACAATCTCACATTTTATTTGAATTTGTGATAATGTGTGGCGTTTGCAGCTTACAACTAAATATCGAACAATCTAAACAATACTATATATCGAACATTCTCACATTTTATTTGAATTTGTGGTAATGTGTGGTGTTTGCAACTCACATCTAAATACTTGTAGGCGTAGGGGGCGGGGCACCATACATAATGTGATAAACACATTATACATATGAGACATGGTTTAGATTATGAAGGTCTAGCTAGAGCTAGAAATTTAATGTGATTTGAAATCAAAATAAAGTGGATTCAAAAAATCTAGTTCGAGTTCATATAGTACACATAGTTCATATGTAACTCGAGACTAATCATGTGGTGTGATGTGAAGATAATACACAAACGATGGTTTAACTTGACAATAATGATGATTGTAGATCTTATTAAAACAGAGAAACGAATTCAAATGCTTTGACTTCACAACAATCATTACTGTAGATCTTATTCAAATAGAGAAACGAATTCAAATTTAGTTCATATTGAAGCGGTAGTATATACGTTTGGAATGCACTAAAACGTTCATTTGAGTAGTAGGTTGCATGCATTATACACGTAGCGAAATATTTTAATTGAACATAACATGAATTCAAAGTTTTGAATGACATTTGTAGTGCGCATTGATTTGGTACAATACACGTTAGGCTTGTCCGGAAATTTCAACCCACGCCTTGTTAGCCCGAAATATTTAAGATATATCTTTGTCTCGTTGTGCTCCGACAACTCCCTCCATCTCAACCCGCGCCTTGCTATTCCGAAATTGCAACGCGCGCGAAAACTCCCACCTCCTGTGAAATCCCGACACGCGAAATGCCCGTGGTACCCCTACACCGAAAGAACCGCCTCAAATTGGTGGGGGTACTTTCGTAACTTACCCCACATTTCGGACAAGCGCGTCTCTAAGCCATGGTTCCCCACTGCCATCCCATCCACCCACCCATTCTTACACCGAGGCCACGAAAACCTGCGACGAAACCCCACACCCTGCTCCGTCCGCCACCAAGCCGGAGCTCTTCCCCGACGACGTCGTCCACAGCAACACCTCGACGTCCCTCATCCACCGTACCGGATGAGGATCCGTCGTCGATCTCATCGTCCCGCCGGCTCAGCCACTCCGTCCTCCACCTCCATGGAGCTGCACCGACGTTCCCCTCGTCTTTCGCACCGCCTCCATTCCCACACCGCCGTCTTCACCGGCACCACCGGAAGAGCATCATCATCACTGTTTCCTCAGATGAAGCTGCGGCCTAATCGGCGCCACCAAAGAGGTTGTACACTAATCCCGCATTTTCTTCTCGATTCGATCTCACGGTGCTGCCGGCGCTCGGTCCTAAGCCGACACGGCGCGGCTCCATC
The DNA here is from genome assembly GCF_018294505.1 of Triticum aestivum. Taxonomy (NCBI): domain Eukaryota; kingdom Viridiplantae; phylum Streptophyta; class Magnoliopsida; order Poales; family Poaceae; genus Triticum; species Triticum aestivum. The sequence continues at coordinate 429,661,360 of NC_057805.1, forward strand.
CACGGCGGCGTCGCCGGCCACTTCCTCCACGGCGTCGCTCCCTCGTCGGCGACGTCCACATCAGTAGGAGCTGCTGCTGCTTTAGCTCTCGCTCGCGCTGCTGCTCTGCTCTTGCTCTCGGTCCCCTGCCTGGTCTGCTCTTGCTATTGCTCTTGCTCGCGCTGCTGCTCTCGCTCTTGCTCTTGCTTGCGATGCTGCTCCGATTTATCTACACTTCAGTCGACTGAATCGACTTTTGGGTCAGTCGATTTTTAGGGGGTGGGGGGGCTCGCCGGGGTGAAGAAAGAACCAGCCACAGCGGGGAGGGGGGCTCGCCGGAGAGGTACCCCACTATCTATCTTAGGGTTCAGGATGGGGGCGGTGGTCGCCGGCGGTGGCGGGGCGTTGGCAGGGCGGTGGCGTGGGGATCGCCGGAGAAAAAGCTCGGCACGGGGGGCCTAGAGGGATAGCCGGGGCGGCGGCGGGCCGGCGGTGGGGAGTGTTTTCGGGGCGGGCGGGGCGGCACACCGCCGGCCGCAGGCGACGGGGGGCTGCTGTTTGGCCGGTGGCGGCTGGCGGCTCAAGGGGGTGGAGGTTGAAGATGAACCGCAGGCCCTTGATTTCGTATCCAACGGCTGCAAAATCGACTGACCAGAGATGAAAAAGTCAGTCGACCGACGTGTAGCCTCACCTTGCTAGTGCATTCAGTTTCGACAGCAAAATTCAGTTTCGACAGTTAAGTTCAGTTTCGATAGTTAAGTTCAGTTTCGACAGTTAAGTTCAGTTTCGACAGTTAAGTTCAGAGATGAGCGGTTGATGTATTTTACATCTAGCACTTTGTGGTTATGTATTTTACGTCATGTATTGGAGATGCTATTAGAATTCCACTCAGGTTAACGTTGTTCGTTGTCTCTCTTGTCCTGCTTCAGCCTCGGCGTCGTACAACTCACCGGAGCTGCTCCAACGACGAAACCCTCCATCACAGCGGAGCAGTACCTCGGGCTCCATCTCCAGATGCCTAAGATCTTCTTCCCCTCCTCCGACAGCAAAGTCAGCCGGAGCATCCTCACCGGCCAACCCAATCACGCTGAGATCGACATGGCTTCGCCAAAGAGGTTGTACACTTGTTGCATCTCTTTTTTACTCTACATGTTATATATATTGTCCACTGAGCACACGGATTTGTTCCTTTAGTGTCTCCTTGAAAGAAAAAATGTAGGAATTTTAATTTTCACTTTTCCTCCTTTTCAAATTCCTATTCATGAAGCACAAGACTAAGAGATAGTAGCATAATAGCATTATAACCGTACATTTTCTTGTGGTTTGACTTAATCTCACCATGCTTCTTTGCATCCTGTGATCTTCCAATTGTTGTGAATCAAACACCCAGATTGGCAGAAATCCTGTGTTTTTTAATTCTCTGTTTTGCATGTGCATTCCTATCCTATTCCTGTCTATTTCCTATCCCTGCATTGTTGGAATCATCCAATTCAAACGATCCCTTATAGAATTACTTCTCTTACACATAGTTGTCAAAGAAAACCTTGCATGGTTTGTCCCGCTCCTGCTGCGCCGTCGTCCACCCCAGCTCAGCTGCTCCAACGACAGAAGGGTCCAGCACAGCAGGGATCCGGCCTCCATACTGTCTTTCGCCACCTCAGATCTTCTTCCCCGCCGCTGGCAGCCATGAAAACTGCATTACCATCATCAACCGAGCAGATGACCTCGAGGACTACACGGGTCCGCAAGAGAGGTCGCACTCTTTCGTGTCTGCTTACGTTATGCATCGCTTAATATTACATGCTACTTTATCGTCCTGTTCACCGATTAGACTCTGAGTCAGCTCCAAACTAATGGTCAAACTTGAGTTTTTAAATGGTTGTGGGGTACATATCGGGGCCGCTATCAATAGTATCTATCTACTATCTGGTTAATCTCCGGTGTCTACTATGAGTTTCATGTTGGGTGGGAAACAAATAGTAAACAAGCCATTATCTATATTTTTTAACTGAAGCCATTATCTGCCTGCTATTATTGGTTCTGGGTCTATCCACAGGTTGCTACCATCACTCTGGATTTCTGCATGCACTCCTTACATAATCTCACTATGTTTTATTCCTATGCATGACAGTTATTGTAAACAATGGAACTGAACATGTAGAGCAAAAGAGACGAGCCTTGTGTGGCAATAAAATTTCATGCAGACGTCGCTCCATGGTAGGCGCAAAGGCAGCCCCCTCCATGCATTTCGGATTGTAATCGAGAGGAAGATATCTGTTCTCAGGAGGATTCAGAAGGAGAAGACAACTCCTATTTACCCCCTGAGGTCTTCGCTCTAACTTGGCATGCTGATGTTGGTTATATCATGCATATGGTGTCTTGCATTGCTTACTTTATACATCAAATATGTCATCTGCTTAGTTTAGACATCCTTTGTGCGAATACCATCTATTTAATTTATTCATCGTTTATGTGAATTATGCAACGCCATCTTGTTTAGCCAGGCATCATATATGTGAATTTTGCAATGCCATCCTGCTTAGCGAGTCATCTTATATGTAAATTATATCAGGCCATCCTTTTTTTTGTTACATATTACATTTGTCAACAATGTTAGTACATTCAACTGCTCTTCGTGTGCATCAGCCATTTGACACGGTGATGGCAAATTCTGGAGTGAAAACAAGGCCTTCAGAGTAGACTATGCTATCTGACGAAGCGCATATCTCGCTGGTTACGGGTAACTCCTCAGAGGAGGATTCAGAGACAGATGACCAGTCCTATTCCCCCCCGAGGTGTATGCTCTAACTTGGCAGGGTTATGTTGCTCATATCGTGCGTATGGTGTCTCGCATTGCTATGTTATTTGATTAGTTTAGACATGCTTTGTGTGAATGCCACCTGTTCAGTGTCTAATTACCATATATGTGAATTATGCATTGCCATCTTTTTGCAAGACATTATATATGTGAATTGTACAATGCTATCTTGTTGCAAAGGCATTATATATGTGAATTATGCAATGCCATGCTGTTTAGCCAATCATCATGTATGTGAATTATATCATGCTATCATTTTTTTGTATTACATGTTCCATTTGTCGACAACGTTGGTATATTCAACTACTCTTCCTGTGTATCAGCCATTTGAAGCGGTGATGGAAGTATCTGGAGTGAAAACAAGGTATTCAGAGCAGACAATGCTACCTGCTGAAGCAGACATCTTGCTGGTTATAGAGAGCTCCTCAGAGGAGGATTCAGAGACTGATGACCAATCCTATTTCCCCCCTGAGGTCTATGCTCAAACTTGGTAGGGTTATATTACCCATGTCATGCATGTTGTCTTGCATTGCTTAGTTTTTACATCATATATGGATTGCCATCTGCTTACTTGCTTACTATATAAATCATATATTTGAATTATATCATGCCATCATGTTTACATAGTACATACACATCATCTATCTGAATTATGGCATGGCAACCCATTTAATAAAGACATCATATAGTTATATCATCTCATCCAGTTTAGTGTTTACAGTCATCATATTTTGAATTATGGCATTCTATCCGTGAATGTATGTGAATTATGGCATGCCAACCTATTTAATAAACACATTATATAATTATGTCATGTCATCCTATTTACATAGTCTCATATTTTGAACTATGTCTTTCCATATTTTTTAGTTAGCCATCATAATGTGAAATTGTGTCATGCTATCATGTTTAGTTAGCCATCATATATGTGAAATTGTGTCATGCTATCCTGTTTGGTTAGACAACATAAATATGAATTATTTCATGCCCTCTTTTATTCCCCACTATCCATTGCACCTGTCTATCATACAATGTCTATACTTTCAATTACTTTTCTTGTTTATCAGCCATTTGAATTGGAGAGCATGATGGTAGTATCTAAGGGAGTAACAACACGGTCTTCAGAAAAGATAGTGCTACCAGTTGATGCAGATAGAACCACGGTTGTACTTGCCCAAGGACCAGATCCACCACACATAACCCAGACTCTCGCAGATTGTACCCCTACCCAGTTGGACAGAGAACCATCTACACCCCTTCTAACCCCAACCCCGGCAGATAGTAACCCAGTTCCAGTTGACACAGCAGCGTCTCCACCACAGAGCACCCAAACACGAGCAGTTAGTAAGGGAACTGCAGTGCCCAAAGCACGAGGACCACCACTCCAAATCCCAACTCAACGCTTAAAGGAGAAGAAGATTTGTTCTCAGGTCAGGTTCTGTAGCTATGGTTCATACTCCTTTGCTCTTGCATTTCTGTATTTACTCATACCAACTATTTTCAAATTTGAAGGATGGAATTGAAACTCCAATGGCGCAACAGGTATGTTTTAAACCTATTTCTTTAACTGGTTTGCTGTTGTAACCTGCTCTATGTTGATTTCAGTTTCAATTGAATAAACAGTTATGTTCTCATGTCATGCACATTACAAGTGTTGTTATTGCTCTATAGTTACCCACACTTATATTCTGTCTATTCTGCTTTGTCTTGACCAAATATTATTTGAACTGTGTCTCTATCTTGATTTGGCAACAAAAACTAGAATGATATAGACCATAAAGTGACCGTGGTACATAGATATATGTTTGTTTCATGCTGTTATCCTGTCCACTTTACTACTGAACTCATTTACCAAAATGAGTTTCATCTACAACATGGTAAACATGTGATGTGTCTGCTTGTTTCTCTTTTAGAATGCGGACAAAATATTGGAGAACAGTACCGCGTTATCCAATGGTAAAGGAAGTAATGCAGATAAGGTTCAAGATAGTGAGACATCCCTGTTGGTCTCCAAGAAAGCTGATAAAAACTATCTTGACGACAGTGAGGGAACCCAAAAGTCCTGTCTTGATGTAGTGTTCGAGTTACTGGCCACTACTGCTGGCACAAGCTCTTCGAACTCGCTGCCTGATGTCACGCCCAAGATGCGACCCTATCCTAAAGGAACTCGAAGGTCCCACTAAGGATAGAAGCGCATCTTGAAGACGCTTTTGCAAGGTGAATATCATTACATCGTACCATTACATAATAGTTGGGGATACATACAAAAGGCATAAACGCCCCAAGAATACAACAACATACATGAGAACAACATCCGACTACGGATGAAACATAAGCAGAAACTCAAACAATATCCACCCTGATAGCCCAGGCTGCCGACCTGGAACCTATCCCCTGATCGAAGAAGCAGAAGAAGAACTCCAAAACAAGTAAACATCGCTCTCGCGTCCTGATCATCGCATAACCTGAACCTGCAACTGTTGGTGCAGTAATCTGTGAGCCACGAGGACTCAGCAATCCCATTACCATGGGTATAAAGACTAGCAAAGCTTAAAGGGTAAGGAAGGGGTAAAGTGGTGAGGTTGCAGCAGTGGCTAAGCAAAGTATGGTGGCTAACTTACGAAACAAGAGCGAGAAGAGGAGCTACGCAAGCAGTCGTCAACTAGTAATGATCAAGAAGTGATCCTGAACTCCTACTTACGTCAAACATAACCCAAAAACCGTGTTCTCCTCTCGAACAACCCCAAAAAGAGACAATCACGGTTACGCACGCGGTTGGTGTATTTTAGAAGAGTTTACTTCAAGTTTACTACAACCGGATATTAACAAATTCCCATCTGCCACATAACCGCGGGCACGGCTTTCGAAAGTTCAAACCCTGCAGGGGTGTCCCAACTTAGCCCATGATAAGCTCTCACGATCAACGAAGGATATTCCTTCTCCCGGGAAGACCCGATCAGTCTCGGAATCCCGGTTACAAGACATTTCAACAATGGTAAAACAAGACCAGCAAGACCTGCCGGCGTGCCGACACCCTGATAGTAGCCGCGCGTATCTCGTCTCAGGCCACGACCGGATGAGCAGTCCGTACAACTAAAACTAGGCCTCGAGTTTCCCCGAGGTGGCGCTGCAAGGGGTTCTAGTTCGGACCAACACTTAGAGAAGCATTGGCCCGGGGGGGCTAAAATAAAGATGACCCTCGGGTTAATTACTCCCAAGGGAAAGGTATAGGTGGTAGGTAGGCAAATGGTAAAACCAATGTTGGGCCTTGCTGGAGGAGTTTTATTCAAAGCGAACTGTCAAGGGGTTCCCATAACACCCAACCGCGTTAGGGATGCAAAATCCGGGAACATAATACCGATATGACGGAAACTAGGGTGGCAAGAGTGGAACAAAACACCAGGTATAAGGCCGAGCCTTCCACCCTTTACCAAGTATATAGATGCATTAATAATATAAGAGATATTGTGATATCCCAACATAAACATAATCCAACATGGAGCAATCTTCATCTTCACCTGCAACTAGCAACGCTATAAGAGGGGCTGAGCAAAAGCGGTAACATAGCCAAACAACGGTTTGCTAGGAAGGGTGACAAAGGTTAGAGGTTTATGGCAATTTGCGAGGATTGATAAGCAAGTGGTAGGTAACGCGGCATAGCGATAGCATCGAGGCAACTAGCATAGCAATGATAGTAATGAGATCCAAGGTGACGGTCATCTTGCCTGAAATCCCGCTAGGAAGAAGACCGAATCCATGAAGTAGATCAACCAACATAGTCGAATGGATCCTCACAATCGCAACATTAACAGAACTATCAAGAAGAAGCAATACCGGAAAGAAGCAAACAACATAGTAAACAACCATCACATAAACATGGCATGATGCACAATCAAACATGATGCATGTCCGGTTTAAAGAGGCATGGCATGGTAAAGTGCAACAAACAATACTACAAGTTAAGTGGAGCTCAATATGCAACGAGTTGCATATTCGACGAAACCCCACATTCAAGTATCTAGTTCACTCTCGTTTATGAACCCAACAATATTAAATGTTATTAAACATGGCAAGGGGTGAAGCATAATAAAACTACCTATCTAGGCAAGTTTAAATGAGGCCGGAACAACAAACAACAATCCCGGAAAATCCTCATATGCATATTTCGAATTTGGTACTGTTCTGCCCTATACAAAATTTTAATGTTGTTAAACAGCAAAATAAAGTGCAGCAAGTTAAACTATGCATTTTTTCAGACAAGTTACACATATAATTTATTAAATTCGGAGCTACGGTTATTTAGTTATGAAATAAACCTTTTTGACAAATCATTTATGCAAATTAATGCAAACAGCAAGTTTAAACATTTTGACATGGGTGAAAGTTGCATATTATGAAAGCACATGAAATCCTAAGCATTTTACATATATTACATGCTTTATTATGATGCATGGATATTTAGATATGAGCAAAGCAAATTAATGGCATTTTTAGAGGTAGAAAATTAATTCAAGTTTGAAATTAATTCAAACTTGAGCCATTTTTGAACCCTACCAAAACAACTCCAAAGGATCTGAAATTTGGCAGAGAGGGTGTAGGCATGGTATAAGATTTACAAAAAATAAATGAACATTTTACTAGGACAGGAAAATGCCACTTGCAATAAATGTGTGAGAATTGAAAGGAAGAAGCTAGTTATGGGGTGTTGCACTTGATGATGGTTTAGATGAAAGGGCAAGATGGAACAGCAAAGAAGATGAGGAGAAGGAGTTCACAAATGTAACAAGCCCACCACAAATATACACACGAAAAATATGCACACTACAATGATGATCATGATGCAAATGCAACATAAATGAAAAAGGCAACATAACATCATGAAGCATATAACAAGGCAAGGATGGCGCAATGCAATATAATAAAAGATGAACATGAAGCAAGAAGCAAAACGACAATGGCACTCATCACGATCATGGCAACAACACAGGGAAAAGAAATATGCAAAACAATTATGATAATGCACAACCATAATAAACACACGTCAACAACTAAAATAAATGGAAGGGCAACTGAAGCGTCGGACTCGGGGTGTTACAACTCTCCTCCACTAACAAGAGATCTCGTCCCGAGATCTTAGGACCGAGACGGAAAGGAAAAGGGATGAGGTGAAATAAGAACAGAAGAGAGAGGATGAACAAAGTCAAGAACACTCGAGTAGGAAAAGGAAACGACGAATATGACGAGAATCAAAGCTCCGAAACAAAAATGAATTCGAAGCCACTCCGGTTAGAACAAGATAGAAGCGGAATAAGAATGAAAGTATTTAGGCAGAACTCTGGCTAAACATGGAAAGGAATAGAGCATGTACTTGACAAGATGGAACAATACTTGGCGAGAGGAACAACACAACGCCTCCGGAAGAATTGAAAGAGTGGAATGAAAAGAATGGAGAAGAAAAAAACAACTTCTACCAAGATTGAGTTTGAAAAGCATCCTTACGAAGAAGGATTGAACGAAGTTGTTGGAAAATCAATGACGAAAAGAATAAACTTGTTGTGGACTTATTGAAAACATCTCAAAATTATGAGGTGATCGCCGACCACAAGCAGAAAAGATTAATAGCTGAGAGAGAACGAAGAAATGCAAAACTCCACTTCAAAAGAATACAGAGAATTAATTGCACCTCGAGAAGCAGGAAGAAGAAGATACTTGAGCTCCTTCAACAAGAACCTTGATGAACTCTTGAAGAATGAATTAAATCCTTACGAACCACCGTGAAGAGCTCCGGTAGCAAACGGATTATGAGATAGAATTGAAGGATGAAAAGAATAAGGTTAAGCCTTGCGATGATTAAGATGGAGCTTCGCGACGAGACAAGCGAGAAGACTAGGGACTCCGGAAAAGAAAGATGGAAACACTTGGGATTAGAATGTAACGCCCGGATAATCATGCTACAGTAATCTCACGCTAATCTTGCCACGTCACCTCCGTTACTGTTGCTAACCTCGCAGCATTTCGAAACGGAGTCAAATTCAAATTTAAAATTAAATCAAACGATAAAAGTTTTCAAACATCAAAACAAAAATGTTCGGTGGGTGCCAAATAATACACTGGTAATTATTGTGGAGAAAACTCCTTTTTAGTTAATGCCTAAGTATTTTAAAATGGATTAAAAGGTGAAAGAAAATAAATAAAAGAAAATGCAAAAAAAAAAGGAAAACAACC
>NC_057805.1:429671466-429676172 GCF_018294505.1 Triticum aestivum
AATTAATTAAGTTAATTAATCCTGTTTAAATTAATTAAGCAGTAATTATTTAGCTAAACACTAATTAACCTAAACAGTGAATGACAGGTGGGTCCCACTGGGCCCACATGTCAGTTGACTTAGTCAACCCCTGTTGACTGCTGATGTCAGCATGACATCATGCTGATGTCATAAATCCAAATTTTGAATTAAATTAAATAATTAATTAAATTCCAGAAACTAATAAAATCTTTAGAAAATCATATCTTTTAATCCGTAACTCGGATTAAAATATTTTCAACATGAAAGTTGCTCAGAACGACGAGACGAATCCGAATACGCAGTCCGTTCGTCCACCACACCTCCCTAACCTATCGAACTAGCAACTTTCCCCCTCCGGTCCGTCTGTCCGAAAACGCGAAACATCGGGAATACTTTCCCGGATGTTCCCCCCTTCGCCGGTACCACCTACTGTCGCGTTAGGACACACCTCGCACTGTTCATTGTCATGTCACGCATCGTCATGCTATGTTTGCATTGTATTTACTGTTTCTTCCCCCCTCTTCTCTCCGGTAGACTACGAGACCGACACTGCTGCTGCCTAGTTCGACTACGGAGTTGACGACCCCTCCTACTTGCCAGAGCAACCAGGCAAGCCCCCCCCCCTTGATCACCAGATATCGCCTATTCTTCTCTATACTGCTTGCATTAGAGTAGTGTAGCATGTTACTGCTTTCTGATATCCTATCCTGATGCATAGCCTATCCTTGCTACTACTGTTGTTACCTTTACCTGCAATCCTACATGCTTAGTATAGGATGCTAGTTTTCCATCAGTGGCCCTACATTCTTGTCCGTCTGCTGTGCTATACTATCGGGCTGTGATCACTTGGGCGGTGATCACGGGTATATACTTATATACTATATACATGACACATGTGGTGACTAAGGTCGGGTTGGCTCATAGGAGTACCCGCAAGTGGATCTTTGTGGCGGAGCGACGGGGCAGGTTGAGACCGCCTAGGTAAGACGTGGGCCTGGCCCTGGTCGGCGTTCGCGGATACTTAACACGCTTAACGAGATCTTGGTATTTGATCTGAGTCTGGCCATTTGGTCTATACGCACTAGCCATCTACGTGGGAGTAGTTATGGGTATCCCGGCGTCGTGGTATCAGCCGAAGCCTTCTTGACGTCAGCGACTGAGTGGCGCGCGCCGGATTGGACTGGAACGCCACTAGGCTAGGTCTGCTTCCGGCCGCGTACGTAACGTGCAGGTGTGCATAGGGCGATGGGCCCAGACCCCTGCGCGCATAGGGTTAGACCGGCGTGCTGACCTCTCTGTTGTGCTTAGGTGGGGCTGCGACGCGTTGATCTTACGAGGCCGGGCATGACCCAGAAAAGTGTGTCCGGCCAAATGGGATCGAGCGTGTTGGGTTATGTGGTGCACCCCTGCAGGGAAGTTTATCTATTCGAATAGCCGTGTCCCTCGGTAAAAGGACGACCCGGAGTTGTACCTTGACCTTATGACAACTAGAACCGGATACTGAATAAAATACACCCTTCCAAGTGCCAGATACAACCCGGTGATCGCTCTCTAACAGGGCGACGAGGAGGGGATCGCCGGGTAGGATTATGCTATGCGATGCTACTTGGAGGACTTCAATCTACTCTCTTCTACATGCTGCAAGATGGAGATGACCAGAAGCGTAGTCTTCGACAGGACTAGCTATCCCCCTTTTATTCTGGCATTCTGCAGTTCAGTCCACTAATATGCCCCTTTACACATATACCCATGCATATGTAGTATAGCTCCTTGCTTGCGAGTACTTTGGGTGAGTACTCACGGTTGCTTCTCTCCCTCTTTTCCCCCTTTCCTTTCTATCTGGTTGTCGCAACCAGATGCTGGAGGCCAGGAGCCAGACGCCACCTTCGACGACGACACCTACGACACTGGAGGTGCCTACTACTACGTGCAGGCCGCTGACGACGACCAGGAGTAGTTAGGAGGATCCCAGGCAGGAGGCCTGCGCCTCGTTCGATCTGTATCCCAGTTTGTGCTAGCCTTCTTAAGGCAAACGTGTTTAACTTATGTCTGTACTCAGATATTGTTGCTTCCGCTGACTCGTCTGTGATCGAGCACTTGTATTCGAGCCCTCGAGGCCCCTGGCATGTATTATGATGCTTGTATGACTTATTTTTGTTGTAGAGTTGTGTTGTGATATCTTCCCGTGAGTCCCTGACCTTGATCGTACACATTTGCGTGCATGATTAGTGTACGGTCAAATCGGGGGCGTCACAAGTTGGTAGCTATTGCCGTCAACCCTGAACGAGTTCAGGCTATTCTTGATTGGACTCCTCCCAAGAACGTTAAGCAAGTCAGAAGTTTTCTCGGTCTCGCCAGCTATTGCCGTCGATTCGTCGAGAACTTCTCCAAGATCGCCAGGCCTCTGACTAACCTGTTGCATAAGGGCGTCAAGTTCCAATGGACAGACAAATGTCAGGAAAGTTTCCAGGCACTCAAAGACAAGTTGACTTCTGCTCCAGTTCTAGCTCCACCTGATACTAAGAAGGACTTTGTCATTTACTGCGACGCTTCCCGTCAAGGATTAGGCTGTGTCCTAATGCAAGACCGCAAAGTGATTGCTTATGCCTCTCGGCAATTGCGCCCTCACGAAGAGAACTACCCAGTTCACGACCTCGAACTTGCTGTTGTCATTCATGCGCTGAAGCAGTGGCGACATTACCTTCTCGGTAATCGTTGCGAGATCTTCACCGACCACCAAAGTCTGAAGTATCTGTTTACTCAGCCAGATCTGAACCTCCGTCAGCAGAGATGGATGGAGCTTGTTGCAGACTTCGACTTGGGTATTTCCTATACGCCAGGCAAGGCTAATGTAATGGCTGATGCCTTGAGCCGCAAGTCTTACTGCAACCACCTCCAGGTTCACAAAGTTCAGCCCTCGCTTGTTGAAGAATTCAGGAAGCTGAACCTCCATATTGTTCCTCCGGGTGCACTCGCTCCCCCTCCTAAGGAGTTTGGCAAGATGAACCTCCATGTTGTTACCCAGGGTTCCCTCAATACCCTAGTTGCTAAACCAGATCTCGTGGATAGCATCAAAAGGCTACAGAGGTATGACTCTGAAGCCCACAAGATTAAGCGCTACCTCGCAGAAGGAAAGCCCTCATTCTTCACCATTGCTGAAGATGGCACCCTATACTTCAAGGGCCGCCTAGTGGTGCCATGTGCAGAGAAAAACCTGGATATGACACAGGAAGTTATGAAAGAAGCTCATGATACGCCTCTATGTATCCATCCTGGTAGTACAAAGATGTACCAAGACATCCGTCAGAGATTCTGGTGGTCTAATATGAAGCAAGACATTGCTCGTTATGTTGCTGAGTATGACGTTTGCCGTCGTATCAAAGCAGAACATCAAAGACCTGCTGGAACTCTGCAACCTATCTCTATTCCTGAATGGAAATGGGACCATGTTGAGATGGACTTCGTCACTGGATTTCCCAAATCACAGAAAGGTAATGATGCTATTCTTGTCGTCATTGACCGGCTTTCCAAAGTTCCACATTTCCTGGCGGTCAAAGAAACGATCACTGCTAGTCAACTAGCAACGCTCTATATGTCCAGGATTGTTTCACTCCACGGTATTCCATTGGTTATCAGTTCAGACCGTGGCAGCTTATTCACTTCAAGATTCTGGGCAAGTTTCCAAGAAGCTATGGGAACTCATCTGTCATTCAGTACTGCGTTTCATCCTCAATCGCAAGGGCAAGTTGAACGCGTCAGCCGAGCCCCTCTGAACTGGTCAGAAACTGGGGAACGTCCACTCTTCGGTCCGGATATTATCCAAGATGCCGAAGAACAAGTCCGCATTATCCGTGAGAATCTCAAGACTGCTCAATCACGTCAGAAGAGTCAGTATGACCGTCATCAAAAAGACATGGTCTATCAACCGGGCGAAAAGGCTTATCTTCGAGTCACACCTATGAAGGGTGCTCACCGCTTCGGGATCAAGGGCAAACTAGCTCCTCGCTATATTGGCCCATTCACTATTCTCGAAAGGCGTGGAAAAGTGGCATACCAACTGGAGCTACCGCCGAACCTTTCTCAGGTTCACGATGTGTTCCATGTGTCACAGCTCCGCCATTGCTTCAAGGACCCAATCCGAGCTGTGGATCATGAAGTGCTCGAATTGTAGCAAGACCTCTCCTATAAGGAGCATCCGGTCCGCATTCTCGACCAAGCTGAACGCCGCACACGACAGTAGGCGATCAAGTTTCTCAAAGTCCAGTGGTCGCACCATTCTCAAGATGAGGCCACTTGGGAACGAGAGGATCGTCTGCGCGAAGAATACCCCGCACTGTTTCCTTCTACCTCCTAAATCTCGGGACGAGATTTCTTGTAGTGGAGGAGATTTGTAACGCCCGGATAATCATGCTACAGTAATCTCACGCTAATCTTGCCACGTCACCTCCGTTACTGTTGCTAACCTCACAGCATTTCGAAACGGAGTCAAATTCAAATTTAAAATTAAACCAAACGATAAAAGTTTTCAAACATCAAAACAAAAATGTTCGGTGGGTGCCAAATAATACACTGGTAATTATTGTGGAGAAAACTCCTTTTTACTTAATGCCTAAGTATTTTAAAATGGATTAAAAGGTGAAAGAAAATAAATAAAAGAAAATGCAAAACAAAAAAAAAGGAAAACA
>NC_057805.1:429677339-429703511 GCF_018294505.1 Triticum aestivum
AAAATAATTTTTATTAATTAATTAATTAACTAAATTAATTAAGTTAATTAATCCTGTTTAAATTAATTAAGCAGTAATTATTTAGCTAAACACTAATTAACCTAAACAGTGAATGACAGGTGGGTCCCACTGGGCCCACATGTCAGTTGACTTAGTCAACCCCTGTTGACTGCTGATGTCAGCATGACATCATGCTGATGTCATAAATCCAAATTTCGAATTAAATTAAATAATTAATTAAATTCCAGAAACTAATAAAATCTTTAGAAAATCATATCTTTTAATCCGTAACTCGGATTAAAATATTTTCAACATGAAAGTTGCTCAGAACGACGAGACGAATCCGAATACGCAGTCCGTTCGTCCACCACACCTCCCTAACCTATCGAACTAGCAACTTTCCCCCTCCGGTCCGTTTGTCCGAAAACGCGAAACATCGGGAATACTTTCCCGGATGTTCCCCCCCTTCGCCGGTACCACCTACTGTCGCGTTAGGACACACCTCGCACTGTTCATTGTCATGTCACGCATCGTCATGCTATGTTTGCATTGTATTTACTGTTTCTTCCCCCCTCTTCTCTCCGGTAGACTACGAGACCCACACTGCTGCTGCCCAGTTCGACTACGGAGTTGACGACTCCTCCTACTTGCCAGAGCAACCAGGCAAGCCCCCCCGTTGATCACCAGATATCGCCTATTCTTCTCTATACTGCTTGCATTAGAGTAGTGTAGCATGTTACTGCTTTCCGATATCCTATCTTGATGCATAGCCTATCCTTGCTACTACTGTTGTTACCTTTACCTGCAATCCTACATGCTTAGTATAGGATGTTAGTTTTCCATCAGTGGCCCTACATTCTTGTCCGTCTGCTGTGCTATACTATCGGGCCATGATCACTTGGGCGGTTATCACGGGTATATACTTATATACTATATACATGACACATGTGGTGACTAAGGTCGAGTCGGCTCGTAGGAGTACCCGCAAGTGGATCTTTGTGGCGGAGCGACAGGGCAGGTTGAGACCGCCTAGGTGAGAGGTGGGCCTGGCCCTGGTCGGCGTTCGCGGATACTTAACACGCTTAACGAGATCTTGGTATTTGATCTGAGTCTGGCCATTTGGTCTATACGCACTAGCCATCTACGTGGGAGTAGTTATGGGTATCCCGGCGTCGTGGTATCAGCCGAAGCCTTCTTGACGTCAGCGACTGAGTGGCGCGCGCCGGATTGGACTGGAACGCCACTAGGCTAGGTCTGCTTCTGGCCGCGTACGCAATGTGCAGGTGTGCATAGGGCGATGGGCCCAGACCCCTGCGCGCATAGGGTTAGACCGGCGTGCTGACCTCTCTGTTGTGCTTAGGTGGGGCTGCGACGCGTTGATCTTACGAGGCCGGGCATGACCCAGAAAAGTGTGTCCGGCCAAATGGGATCGAGCGTGTTGGGTTATGTGGTGCACCCCTGCAGGGAAGTTTATCTATTCGAATAGCCGTGTCACTCGGTAAAAGGACGACCCGGAGTTGTACCTTGACCTTATGACAACTAGAACCGGATACTGAATAAAATACACCCTTCCAAGTGCCAGATACAACCCGGTGATCGCTCTCTAACAGGGCGACGAGGAGGGGATCGCCGGGTAGGATTATGTTATGCGATGCTACTTGGAGGACTTCAATCTACTCTTTTCTACATGCTGCAAGATGGAGATGACCAGAAGCGTAGTCTTCGACAGGACTAGCTATCCCCCTTTTATTCTGGCATTCTGCAGTTCAGTCCACTAATATGCCCCTTTACACATATACCCATGCATATGTAGTATAGCTCCTTGCTTGCGAGTACTTTGGGTGAGTACTCACGGTTGCTTCTCTCCCTCTTTCCCCCCTTTCCTTTCTATCTGGTTGTCGCAACCAGATGCTGGAGTCCAGGAGCCAGACGCCACCTTCGACGACGACACCTACGACACTGGAGGTGCCTACTACTACGTGCAGGCCGCTGACGACGACGAGGACTAGTTAGGAGGATCCCAGGCAGGAGGCCTGCGCCTCGTTCGATCTGTATCCCAGTTTGTGCTAGCCTTCTTAAGGCAAACGTGTTTAACTTATGTCTGTACTCAGATATTGTTGCTTCCGCTGACTCTTCTATGATCGAGCACTTGTATTCGAGCCCTCGAGGCCCCTGGCTTGTATTATGATGCTTGTATGACTTATTTTTGTTGTAGAGTTGTGTTGTGATATCTTCCCGTGAGTCCCTGACCTTGATCGTACACATTTGCGTGCATGGTTAGTGTACGGTCAAATCGGGGGCGTCACATAGAATATATTCAACACGAACAAATTCCGAAGGAAGGGATTAATCAACTAGATGCAAGAGAATAAGAATTATGTTATGCGTATCCTTCACCAATTAAATTGATGAGAAACCATGGATTTGCATACTACTCATTCGCGTTGGAAAAGATTAAGGGGGGGATATAGCACGAAATTTGGGAAAATCTTCATGATCCACTGGTATGATTGGGAAAGAACGAATGAATTGATATGATAAGAACGGAAAAGGAATCTTCAACGAACCACCGTAAGAATTCAAATTGCATGACAAAGGAGAATGAGTCACCGACAAGAATTGAAACGGATGAAGATACTTGAGGGAATTTAGAGACAAAAGAACGAAGAGATCGCGAGCTGGTTGAAGAATATTTGAATGAGGCACCGGAAGAATATTGGGACGTACGACGGGGCACGGATATAGAATAATTGGAGAATGAATTCAAAAGCTTAGAACGAAGAAATATTTCGAAAAGATGGCCTCCAGATGATCGAAACAGAAAAAAAACAACTTCTGAAATACTCCGGATGGATGAGAAGAATTGCACAATTTGAAATAATTTGAGAGGATAACATCAAGCTAGCACCGCGAATCTCTAGGAGAACGGGCAAGATTTAGGGGAAAACTCTTCTTCGATCGACGAGAAACACCTTGAAGAAATAGAGAGATGCTCCGAGACAATGAATATTAGAAATGTTGATCCAAAGTTGAAAAGAATTTGAAAGCGAACTCAGAGAAGGCATATGACTGATGGATTCCATACTTACGTCATATTTCGAAAAGAATTTGAGAATAACTCCGGAAAATCAGAAGAGTCAGGTAAGATTCTGGGAAAGACCTGTGGGTTAGGGCCCACTGAAAAGAAACACCGTTGGAAAGGATTGTAGAAGAGATGATGCACCGGAACAGCTGAAAGACTTCAATGAGGTGACAACCTCGAATTAATTGGATGCAAACACGAATCTTCTGAGATGTCTTCAACACTCCGGGATAATATAATGGCGAGAGGAGGAACGAGCAAGGGGAAACACTTCAATCAAGGGAGAGAATATGATCACCAACGAAAAACTTGAATTTGGATCCACCGGAAAGAAAATGCGACGAACAATGATGAACTAGATGAGACTTCACCGGTTGAGACAATTGAGGAAAGACTGAAGATACTCCGCACGAATGAAATAACTGCACGAATAGAGGCTCAGATTCCGGGAAGAAAAAAATGGGTGGGAGGGCGGGAAAACAAAAGCAACTGGGACGACGAATAATTGAATAGAAAAGCGCCGGTTGAAATGATTGACGAGAGAATGCAAAGGCTTCGCACGAGTAGGAAGGATACTCGATTTCGGACTCTGGTTCCGAGAAGAAAAAGGTGGGCGGGTGGGAAAAACAAGGACAACTTCGGATAGGGAAACAACGTCGTGGAGGAAGAACTGAGGATTGATCTCGCGAAAGACAAAGAGGTTTGAGTCGACTTAACGAGAGATGCACCGGATAAAATAGGATGGACAACGAACGAAAACTAACCGCGTGAACCTAAAGAAAAATTTGAAGGGGAAGAGGAGTAGTTCAAAACACCTACGTCAAGATTTCTCACCAGAGCGACGAAGGGACTGAGGAGTAAAAAGAATTCCTACTCTCCGATATAGCTTGACTCCGAAAAAGTTTTTTATTTAGACTCGACAACGGCCAAACTACACGATCAATCAAGGGGGCTCCTATGGTCGGTCGAGGCTCTGATACCAACTTGTCACGCCCAAGATGCGACCCTATCCTAAAGGAACTCGAAGGTCCCACCAAGGATAGAAGCGCATCTTGAAGACGCTTTTGCAAGGTGAATATCATTACATCGTACCATTACATAATAGTTGGGGATACATACAAAAGGCATAAACGCCCCAAGAATACAACAACATCCGACTACGGATGAAACATAAATAGAAACTCAAACAATATCCACCCTGCTAGCCCAGGCTGCCGACCTAGAACCTATCCCCTGATCGAAGAAGCAGAAGAAGAACTCCAAAACAAGTAAACATCGCTCTCGCGTCCTGATCATCGCATAACCTGAACCTACAACTGTTGATGTAGTAATCTGTGAGCCACGAGGACTCAGCAAACCCATTACCATGGGGATCAAGACTAGCAAAGGTGAAAGGGTAAGGAAGGGGTAAAGTGGTGAGGTTGCAGCAGCGGCTAAGCAAAGTATGGTGGCTAACTTACGAAAGAGCGAGAAGAGGAGCTACGCAAGCGGTCGTCAACTAGTAATGATCAAGAAGTGATCCTGAACTCCTACTTACGTCAAACATAACCCAAAAACCGTGTTCTCCTCTCGAACAACCCCGAAAAGAGACAATCACGGTTACGCACGCGGTTGGTGTATTTTAGAAGAGTTTACTTCAAGTTTACTACAACCGGATATTAACAAATTCACATCTGCCACATAACCGCGGGCACGGCTTTCGACAGTTCAAACCCTGCAGGGGTGTCCCAACTTAGCCCATGATAAGCTCTCACGATCAACGAAGGATATTCCTTCTCCTGGGAAGACCCGATCAGTCTCGGAATCCCGGTTACAAGACATTTCAACAATGGTAAAACAAGACCAGCAAGACCTCCCGGCGTGCTGACACCCTGATAGTAGCCGCGCGTATCTCGTCTCAGGCCACGACCGGATGAGCAGTCCGTACAACTAAAACCAGGCCTCGAGTTTCCCCGAGGTGGCGCTACAAGGGGCTCTAGTTCGGACCAACACTTAGAGAAGCATTGGCCCGGGGGGGCTAAAATAAAGATGACCCTCGGGTTAATTACTCCCAAGGGAAAGGTATAGGTGGTAGGTAGGCAAATGGTAAAACCAATGGTAAAACCAAGGCGAACTGTCAAGGGGTTCCCATAACACCCAACCGCGTTAGGGACGCAAAATCCGGGAACATAATACCGATATGACGGAAACTAGGACGGCAAGAGTGGAACAAAACACCAGGCATAAGGCCGAGCCTTCCACCCTTTACCAAGTATATAGATGCATTAATAATATAAGAGATATTGTGATATCCCAGCATAAACATAATCCAACATGGAGCGATCTTCATCTTCACCTGCAACTAGCAACGCTATAAGAGGGGCTGAGCAAAAGCGGTAACATAACCAAACAACGGTTTGCTAGGAAGGGTGACAAAGGTTAGAGGTTCATGGCAATTTGGGAGGCTTGATAAGCAAGTGGTAGGTAACGCGGCACAGCGATAGCATCGAGGCAACTAGCATAGCAATGATAGTAATGAGATCCAAGGTGACGGTCATCTTGCCTGAAATCCCGCTAGGAAGAAGACCGAATCCATGAAGTAGATGAACCAACATAGTCGAATGGATCCTCACAATCGCAACGTTACCGGAACTATCAAGAAGAAGCAATACCGGAAAGAAGCAAACAACATAGTAAACAACCATCACATAAACATGGCATGATGCACAATCAAACATGATGCATGTCCGGTTTAAAGAGGCATGGCATGGTAAAGTGCAACAAACAATACTACAAGTTAAGTGGAGCTCAATATGCAACGAGTTGCATATTCGACGAACCCCACATTCAAGTATCTAGTTCACTCTCGTTTATGAACCCAACAATATTAAATGTTATTAAACATGGCAAGGGGTGAAGCATAATAAAACTACCTATCTAGGCAAGTTTAAATGAGGCCGGAACAACAAACAACAATCCCGGAAAATCCTCATATGCATATTTCGAATTTGGTACTGTTCTTCCCTATACAAAATTTTAATGTTGTTAAACAGCAAAATAAAGTGCAGCAAGTTAAACTATGCATTTTTTTAGACAAGTTACATATATAATTTATTAAATTCGGAGCTACGGTTATTTAGTTATGAAATAAACCTTTTTAACAATCATTTATGAAAATTAATGCAAACATCAAGTTTAAACATTTTGACATGGGTGAAAGTTGCATATTATGAAAGCACATGAAATCCTAAGCATTTTACATATATTACATGCTTTATTATGATGCATGGATATTTAGATATGAGCAAAGCAAATTAATGGCATATTTAGAGGTAGAAATTCAAGTTTGAAATTAATTCAAACTTGAGCCATTTTTGAACCCTACCAAAACAACTCCAAAGGATCTGAAATTTGGCAGAGAGGGTGTAGGCATGGTATAAGATTTACAGAAAATAAATGAACATTTTACTAGGACAGGAAAATGCCACTTGCAATAAATGTGTGAGAATTGAAAGGAAGAAGCTAGTCATGGGGTGTTGCACTTGATGATGGTTTAAATGGAAGGGCAAGATGGAACAGCAAAGAAGATGAGGAGAAGGAGTTCACAAATGTAACAATCCCACCACAAATATACACACGAAAAATATGCACACTACAATGATGATCATGATGCAAATGCAACATAAATGACAAAGGCAACATCACATCATGAAGCATATAACAAGGCAAGGATGGCGCAATGCAATATAATAAAAGATGAACATGAAGCAAGAAGCAAAACGACAATGGCACTCATCACGATCATGGCAACAGCATAGGGAAAAGAAATATGCAAAACAATTATGATAATGCACAACCATAATAAACACACGTCAACAACTAAAATAAATGGAAGGGCAACTGAAGCGTCGGACTCGGGGCGTTACACCTGAATCAGTTCGTCTTCTTGAGTCTCAACTTCAAGTTGAAAGACATCGATCAGATGTGCTGCAACAGGAAGCTGAAGGACTGAGGAAGTCCCTGCAGAATTCAGATGCATATTTTCTGGTGCAACAGCAAGCGCTGGAGGATTTAAGCGCCAAACAATAGAAAGTTAATAAGCTTGATAAGCATCTTGCCAGCATTATGGGTACCCAGGATATTGTTTCTTGAGATCTTCTGAAGTGGTTTTCAGTTCTGGATTTGTTTTGCTGCGGCGTTTATTTGCGCTGGTCGCCAACTTTGACAACCAGTGTATATGATATGCTGCTTTGTTCCCTATATTAGCACTAGTGGCGAACTTTGATGCCCAGTGGATGTAATATGTGTAATAGCCGTGATAGCCTAGCGTTAGTTGCTTGCTTATTTATTTCCTTGTTGTCTTGTTTATTTGTTTGCTTGTAATCATTGCAGTTCTTTTTCCGCGGTTAGCTAGTGGCTGCAATAACCTATTTTTTAAAACTAGGCCACAATAACCATGGGCTAATATTTACTATAGTGACACTGGGCCTCCTACTAGCCGTAGAAATAGTGGGCCTTCTACGGGCCATAGAAACAATGGGTCTTCTATGGGCCGTAGAAACAATGGGCCTTCTGTGGGCCGTATCATCAATGGGCCTTATACCGGCCGTATGATCGATTGGCCAAACATGGGCCAAACAGACCGCATTATGGCCGTAAACTGGCTAGAGCTGGAATCGTCCGTTCATGGGCCGACCATAACGGGCCATCGTTAATAGGCCGTATTTGATGACGCTATGAAAATGGCCCAACGTATTAACGGACCACAAACGGGCCGACTGTAACCACGGGCTGAATTTGGCCCACAAGCAGAAAATTACAGTAACGGGCCGTAAGTAAACGAATGCTGGAAATGAGCCCAAGTATAAATGGGCTCTGAGAAGGCTGAAAGATAACAGGGGTTGGAAACGGCCCAACGGAATAACGGGCCGTTAATGGGTATAAAGTGATACACTGTTCATTACGGGCCAGTTTCACCATGGGTCGTTAATGGGTGTAAAGTGATACACTGTTCATTACGGGCTAGTTTCACCACGGGCCGTTAATAGGCCAAGAGTTACATAGGGCCTCATATGGGCCAAAAGACATCATGGGCCATACATGGGCCAGAAGTGAAAACGGGCTAGAATCATATTGGATGGCCCAGATGACACTACTGGGCCTAATTCCGATAGGACGTAACGGGCCTTGGGTTAGCGGGCTGTAAATGGGCTATATGCGAACAGGCCGTTAACAGGCTTTCCATGGGCCGGCCCGCCACCTTTTGACCAAGTCAAACGGGCCGGCCTTTTCACAGGAATGGGCCTCTGTTGGGCCGTGCCACGTGTCGACGTATCAAAGGTGCCTTCTGTCCAATGAGTGGATGACATCTGTCCCAACGATGAGCCGACACGTGTTTCCTCCAGCCAATGATGATTTTACATGTGGAAAATCCCCATTGGTCGGGGCTGTTAACGGGTTATCGGATCCAAAACCCGACCCGATAGCTTAACGGCGTTCCGTTACGGTGGATGCCACGTGTCGGTCACCCTTGACGAAAGCACTTCTGTGACGCGTGATTTATCGTCATGGAAGTGGACACTTCCGTGATGATAATTTTGGTAATGTCATGGAACACTTCTACGACAGCACAGGTATCACTATCTTGATTCTGTCATAAATTTGTCATGGATGTACATACATGACAAAAAACGTGACCTACTGTGACAAACACGTATCATCACGGAAGTGTATTTTTTTGTAGTGATGATCTCATCCGGGACTCCGAACAACCTTCGGTCATCAAATCACATAAACTCATAATACAAATCATCATCGAACGTTAAGCGTGCGGACCCTATGGGTTCGAGAACTATGTAGACATGACCGAGACACATCTCCGGTCAATAACCAATAGCGGAATCTGGATGCTCATATTGGCTCCTACATATTCTACGAAGATCTTTATCGGTCAAACTGCATAACAACATACGTTGTTCCCTTTGTCATCGGTATGTTACTTGCCCGAGATTCGACCGTCGGTATCACCATACCTAGTTCAATCTCGTTACCGGCAAGTCTCTTTACTCATTCCGTAATGCATCATCCCGCAACTAACTCATTAGTCACATTGCTTGCAAGGCTTATAGTGATGTGCATTACCGAGAGGGCCTAGAGATACCTCTCCGACAATCGGAGTGACAAATCCTAATCTTGATCTATGCCAACTCAACAAACACCATCGGAGACACCTGTAGAGCATCTTTATAATCATCTAGTTACGTTATGACGTTTGATAGCACACTAAGTATTCCTCCGGTATTCGGGAGTTGCATAATCTCATAGTCATAGGAACATGTATAAGTCATGAAGAAAACAATAACAATAAACTAAACGATCATAGTGCTAAGCTAACGGATGGGTCTTGTCCATCACATCATTCTCTAATGATGTGATCCCGTTCATCAAATGACAACTCATGTCTATGGCTAGGAAACTTAACCATCTTTGATTAACGAGCTAGTCTAGTAGAGGCATACTAGGGACACTCTGTTGTCTATGTATTCACACATGTACTAAATTTCCGGTTAATACAATTCTGGCATGAATAATAAACATTTATCATGATATAAGGAAATATAAATAACAACTTTATTATTGCCTCTAGGGCGTATTTCCTTCAATTCCAGCCGGGATTATGAAGGTCAAGCAGCGCGAATTCCTCACTCTCACACAAGGAAACCTGTCAGTAAGTGAGTACCTGCACAACTTCAACCATTTGGCCCGTTATTCTCTTTATGATGTGTCCACAGAAGAAAGGAAAATCAACATATTTCTTGGAGGACTGAACCAACACCTCAGATGCACTCTCAGTATGTTTGATTTCCCGGACTTCCAAACTCTGGTCAACAAAGCCCTCATCGCAGAAAGGGAACACAAGCTCGTGCACGACAACAGGCCCGCTAATAATGACCACAAGCGCAAATTCAAGCCTAAGAAGGATGGACAACCAGTGCAGAAGGCTCGTACTTGGCAGCAGACTCAGGTTGAGTACAAACCCAATTGGCAGCAGAATGTCAACAAGACCACTACCCAAGGCAGGAATGTCGTGACCAACCCGGTGCGTGAAGAATGTTAGTGCAACAATTCCTGCTTTAATTGTGGGCAAACCGGACATTATGCCAGACAGTGCCCCAAGAACGTCAAGCCAACCGCTCCATTCAGGCCACAAGTCAATCACCTGGAGCCCTATTCCACCCAGAGGACCATCCAAGGGCAAATTCACCACCTCTCCACCGACGAAGCCCAAGAAGACTCGGAAGTCGTCATTGGCATGTTTTCTGTTGAAAGCATACCTGCAATAATTTTATTTGACTCTGGGGTTTCCCACTCTTTTATTTCGCGGAGTTTTGCTGTCCAAAAAAAATTTCCTTGCTCAATTTTGGGAAAAAGTATGATGGTACAATCCCCGGGATCCATGCTCAGAAGCAATCTGGTCTGCGTAATTTGGAAATTGATATCAAAGGATTCAGGTTTCCAACATCCTTGATAGTCATCGAGTCTGCCAAATTGGACATCATTTTGGGAATGAATTGGTTAACCCAATATCAAGTATGCATCAACTGTGGGACCAGAGGAGTCACTTTGACAAGTCAGGAAGGTCGAACCACAAAGTTCTATGCCCGGAGGAGCATACCCAAGAAAGAAATGGTTTTCGCGGCTATAGCTGAAGAATTGGAATTAATTCCTATGGTTAGTGAGTTTCCAGATGTATTTCCTGAGGAATTACCAGGCATGCCGCCAGACAGGGAGCTTGAGTTTGCAATTGATCTGGTGCCTGGAACCGCACCGTTATACAAGAAGTATTATCGGATGCCTTCGTCAGAATTAGTGGAATTAAAGAAACATTTTGATGAGATGCTTCAGAAAGGATACATCCATCCGAGCTCTTCACCATGGGGATCACCCATGATATTTGTGGACAAGAAGAACGGCAGTCTTCGGATGTGTGTAGATTACCGTCAGCTGAATGATGTCACCATCAAGAACAAATATCCCCTGCCAAGGATTGATGATTTGTTTGATCAACTCAGTGGGGCAAAAGTATTCTCCAAGATTGATTTGAGGACCGGATATCACCAACTCAAAATCAAGAAGGAAGATATTCCCAAGACCGCGTTCACTACTCGATACGGTCTTTATGAATATACCGTCATGTCTTTCGGTCTCACCAATTCCCCTGCCTTTTTCATGCATATGATGAATAAGGTATTTATGGATTTCTTGGATAAGTTTGTGGTGGTCTTCATCAACGACATCCTCATTTACTCAAAGAGTGAAGAAGAGCACAAGGAACACCTCAGAGCAGTTTTGCAAAGGCTCCGTGACCATCAGCTATATGCAAAGTTCAGCAAATGTGAGTTCTGGCTCAAGCAAGTTGGATTTTTAGGGCAAGTTCTTTCAACAAAAGGCATAGCCGTGGATCCAAGTAAGGTGAAAGACGTGCTTGATTAGACCGCACCCACGACAGTATCAGAGATCCAAGTAAGGTGAAAGACGTGCTTGATTAGACCGCACCCACGACCGCTGCTTTATCGAGGGATTCTTAAGATTGCCAAGCCAATGACAGAGCTCCTCAAGAAGGATAAGAAGTTGGAATGGACTGAGGATTGCGAAAGGAGCTTCAACGAGATAAAAACCAGACTGACCACAGCACCACTATTGACTCTTCCAGACATCTACCGCAACTTTGATGTATACTGCGACGCATCCAGGAAAGGCCTTGGATGTGTACTCATGCAAGATGGCAAGGTTGCCGCCTATGCATCTCCACAGTTACGGCCTCACTAAGGGAACTATCCAACGCATGATTTGGAGTTGGCCGCTGTTGTGCATGCTTTGAAAATTTGGAGACACTACCTCATTGGAAAAAGGTTCCAAACTTTCACCGACCACAAGAGTCTCAAATATATATTCACTCAACCAGACTTAAACCTTCGATGGCGAAGATGGCTCGAGTTGGTCAAGGATTATGACCTCAGGATAAATTATCATCCGGGTAAAGCCAACGTGGTTGCCGATGCCCTCAGCCGCAAGCCTGCCAGTCTGAATGTTATAATGGATTCCTTGCCTCCTGAACTTCAAGACGAGATTGCTCAGCTCAATTTGGTGATAGTTGATGCCAGTCTTGCCAATATATTGGAAGTTGCTCCTACCCTTGAGGATGAGATTCGCAGGGCCCAGACAGATGACGTATCACTACAAGCCCATGTCAAGCATATGCGAGAAGGAAAGACTCATGATTTCTCTAAGGATCAACAAGGTACGCTAAGGTTTCAAGGACGGATTTGCGTACCTGAGCAAGCAGACCTCAGAAAGAAGATCTTGGCAGAAGCACATGAATCTTCGTATTCAATTCACCCAGGAGGTACCAAAATGTATGAAGACCTTCACCAGATATTTTGGTGGGATGGAATGAAGAAAGATATCGCATATTTTGTCAATTGCTGTGATATATGCAACAAAGTGAAGGCGGAACACCAAAAGCCCACCAGAATCCTCCAACCACTACCCGTCTCGCAATGGAAATAGGATGACGTCTGCATGGATTTCATCATAGGCCTACCAAGGACTCATCGAGGCAATGATGCAGTATGGGTCGTGGTGGACACCCTGACGAAGGTAGCTCCTTTCATTCCCATCCGGACCACCTATCGAGCCGACCAACTTGCACAGTTATATGTGTCCAGAATCGTCAGTTTGCATGGAGTGCCAAGAACAATTACTTCAGACCGAGGCTCTCTTTTTACCACAGCATTTTGGTCACGTCTCCATCAAGCCTTGGGGATTGCCTTCAAATACAGCACAACCTATCATCCTCAGACAGACGGACAGACAGAGCGAGTAAATCAGATACTCGAAGATATGCTCCGAGCATGTGCTTTGGCCCAAGGACCCAAGTGGGAAGATTGCCCGCTGTATGTCAAGTTCTCCTACAACAACAGTTTCTAGACCAGCTTGAAGATGTCACCTTATGAAGCTCTGTATGGCCATAAGTGCCGCACTTTGCTAAACTGGTCTCAAACCGGAGATAGCCGCATTTTCGGAACTGATTTGATGATGGAGGCTGAAAAGCAAGTCAAGGAGATCCGAGATAGACTGCAGTTGGCCAAGTCACGACAAAAGAGTTATTATGATACAAATCACCGTCAGATCAGTTTTGAACCCGGAGAACACGTGTATCTCCAAGTCACACCCATGAAAGGAGTCAAGAGATTTCAGACCCGAGGAAAACTGGCACCCATATATATTGGTCCATTCCCAGTCATGTCCAGAGTTGGAACAGTTGCTTATCAGTTGGAATTGCCACCAGAATTGTAAGAAGTACACAATGTGTTCCATGTCTCACAATTAAGAAGGTGTATCTCGCCACCGGAGAAAAGGACTGATATGGCAGAGATAGAACTTGCTAAGGAATTAACCTATGAGGAGAGACCGATCAGAATATTAGATGGGATAGAAAGAGTCACTCGCAACAAAGTGATAAAGTTTTATAAGGTTCAGTGGGAGCATCACACCGAGGAAGAAGCAACCTGGGAAAGAGAGGAATTTTTAAGGACAGCCTACCCAGAATTGTTTTCCCGAGCAACCGAATCCCGAGGACGAGATTCATCCTAAGTGGGGGAGGTTTGTGACAGCCTGGTTTTTGCCTTCTCTCTTTTTCCGGACTTCATTTGCTCTTGCTTCGAATTTGGGTTTCTTCAATCAATTCAAATGGACTTAAAAACTTGGGCATGTCCTTGATTTTCACCCAAGTGACCCATCCATCTCTCATTCAACTTTATTTCTCTGAAAAATCCCAAAATAACCCAAGGAATATTTTTCATAAAAGAAAAATATTCAATTTCTTCTCTGAAATTCAATTTAGAGACTTGTGCATCAAAGCAACCCTCATTTTTCTTGCTTCCAAAAATCTGAGAAAATTATCAAATATTCTTTAAACCTTGGCCCACCTCCCTGTGCAAAAATATTTCATACTTATTTGGAATATTTTCGCTATAAAAATCATTTATGTTCTGGCCTCAAAATGCAGTTTCTACAACAAGTTTATTTTTCCTTGCTTTAATGAAGCTGAATTTTCTTGAGCTTGTTTAACCTCCTAGCTAAACCTTAACCTCACCAGAATCAGCCCTAATCACCTTCTAGAAGCCCTCCAAACATGGCGACCAAGTTTCTGACCAGAAACTTGCCAACAAGCTCAAGTCTCATCCGGTCGGCCTGGCAGTGTAGACCTAGTGCATCATCATAAATGAGGTCTCTTGCATTTCCCTACAAGTAATTGGATCTCATATGGAGATGTTTAGTGAAGTAGAATGGAAAAAATCGAATGCAACTAAACAAGAACTAGTCTGTAACTGTCGTTCGGAATCAGTTTTGCGCAGTGTTAACTGAAACATGGATATCTGACTCATACGGAGTCCGTTTTGGCTCCACAAGTAGTCAAAATGTTTATGACGACCAGATGCTTCAAAGGATTCTTTCATAGGGAACTTTTGGGGAACTTTTCTTAAGGAGTTCGTTCAGAAACTTGTATAGAAACTTTCTTAATGAGCACTCGACAAACGCATTTCGAGAACATACACAAAGTCCCAGCTATGGACCTAGTGCATCATCATAACTGAGGTTTCTTGCATTTCCCTACAACTAATTGGATCTCATATGGAGATGTTTAGAGAAGCAGAATGGAAAAAATTGAATGCAACTACACAAGAACTAGTCTATAACTGTCGTTCGGAATCAGTTTTGCGCAGTGTTAACTGAAACATGGATATCTGACTCATACAGAGTCCGTTTTGGCTCCACAAGTAGTAGAAAAGTTTGTGACGACTAGATGCTTCAAAGGATTCTTTCATAGGGAACTTTTGGAGAACTTTTCTTAAGGAGTTCATTCAGAAACCTGTATATAAAGTTTCTTAATGAGCACTCGACAAACGCATTTCGAGAACATACACAAAGTCCCAGCTATGTACCTAGTGCATCATCATAACAGAGGTCTCTTGCATTTCCCTAGAAGTAATTATATGTCATATGAAGATGTTTAGTGAAGTAGAATTGAAAAAATCGAATGCAACTACACAAGAACTAGTCTGTAACTATCGTCCAGAATCAGTTTTGCGCAGTGTTAACTGAAACATGGATATCTGACTCATACGGAGTCTGTTTTGGCTCCACAAGTAGTCAAAACATTTGTGACGACCAGATGCTTCAAAGGATTCTTTCATAGGGAAATTTTGGAGAACTTTTCTTAAGGATTCGTTTAGAAACTTGTATAGAAACTTTCTAAATGAGCACTCGACAAACGCATTTCGAGAACATACACAAAGTCCCAGCTATGGACCTAGTGCATCATCATAACTGAGGTCTCTTGAATTTCCCTACAAGTAATTGGATCCCATATGGAGATGTTTAGTGAAGTAGAATGGAAAATATCGAATGCAACTACACAAGAACTAGTCTGTAACTGTCGTTCGGAATAAGTTTTGCGCAGTGTTAACTGAAACATGGATATCTGACTCATACGGAGTCCGTTTTGGCTCCACAAGTAGTCAAAACGTTTGTGACGACCAGATGCTTCAAAGGATTCTTTCATAGGGAACTTCTGGAGAACTTTTCTTAAGGATTTTGTTCAGAAACTTGTATAGAAACTTTCTTAATGAGCACTCGACAAACGCATTTCGAGAACATACACAAAGTCCCAGCTATGGACCTAGTGCGTCATCATAACTGAGGTCTCTTGCATTTCCCTATAAGTAACCGGATCTCATATGGACATGTTTAGTGAAGTAGAATTGAAAATTGAATGCAATTATACAAGAACTAGTCTGTAACTGTCGTTCGGAATCAGTTTTGCGCAGTGTTAACAGAAACATGGATATCTGACTCATACGGAGTCCGTTTTGGCTCCACAAGTAGTCAAAACGTTTGAGACGACCAGATGCTTCAAAGGATTCTTTCATAGGGAACTTTTGGAGAACTTTTCTTAAGGAGTTCGTTCAGAAACTTGTATAGAAACTTCCTTAATGAGCACTCGACAAACGCATTTCGAGAACATACACAAAGTCCCAGCTATGGATCTAGTGCATCATCATAACTAAGGTCTCTTGCATTTCCCTACAAGTAATTGGATCTCATATGGAGATGTTTAGTGAAGTAGAATGGAAAAATCGAATGCAACTACACAAGAACCAGTCTGTAACTGTCGTTCGGTATCAGTTTTGCGTAGTGTTAACTGAAACATGGATATCTGACTCATACGGAGTCCGTTTTGGCTCAACAAGTGGTCAATGTGTTTGTGACGACTAGACGCTTCAAAGGATTCTTTCATAGGGAACTTTTGGAGAACTGTTCTTAAGGAGTTCGTTCAGAAACTTGTATACAAACTTTCTTAATGAAGACTCGACAAACGCATTTCGAGAACATACACAAAGTCCCAGCTATGGACCTAGTGCATCATCATAACTGAGGTCTCTTGAATTTCCCTACAAGTAAATGGATCTCATATGCAGATGTTTAGTGAAGTAGAATGGAAAAAATCGAATGCAACTACACAAGAACTAGTCTGTAACTGTTGTTCGGAATCAGTTTTGCGCAGTGTTAACTGAAACATGGATGTCTGACTCATACGGAGTCCGTTTTGGCTCAACAAGTGGTCAAAACGTTTGTGACGACCAGATGCTTCAAAGCATTCTTTCATAGGGAACTTTTGGAGAAGTTTTCTTAAGGAGTTCGTTCAGAAACTTGTATAGAAACTTTCTTAATGAGCACTCAACAAATGCATTTCGAGAACATACACAAAGTCCCAGCTATGGACCTAGTGTGTTGGGGATATAACTACTGGAGTCACCCGCCCAGGAAGGGCCAGGTTATGTCATGACGATCATCACATGAAGCCCAATATCAAGCTTGAGGATGGCGGTTCAGTAATGGGCCTAAGGCCTAGGGGCGGCTTAAGGCCCGTAGTAATAAACCGCCGTTAAGGCATGACTTGTAGTGTAAGGCAAGAATAGTTAAGAGTCCGAGCCGGACACTGTTTATAAGCCGGCCAGGACTCTGAGAGCCGCTGGGCGTTAACCTCTCTATATAAAGGGACGACCCGACGGTGGTTCAGGACAAGTAAGATCAGATCGATAGCCAGGCATAGTGGTTTAGCTCCCTGGTCATCGAAACCCTAAGTAATTCCACCTCAACTGGAGTAGGCTTTTACCTTCACCGTAAGGGGCCGAACTAGTATAATCCTCGTTTCCTTTGTCCCGTTTAACCCCTTTAAGCTTCCTAGTTGCGATGGCTCCACGACTAAGTACTTGCACGAGGACATCTGCCATGACTATTCCACGACAGTTGGCGCCCACCGTGGGGCCAGCGCAGCCACGGCGGTTCAATTCATGAAAAAGGTGATATTTCGCTTTGGCTTTCCACACAGAATTATAACTGACAATGGTACCAATCTGTCTAAAGGCGCCATGGAAGAATTTTTCCAACGAGAGCATATTCGGCTTGATGTTTCATCAGTAGCTCACCCCCAATCCAATGGTCAAGCTGAGAGAGCCAATCAGGAAATCTTGAAGGGCATCAAGCCCCGGCTTTTGGTCCCTTTGCAACGGATGCCGGGTTGTTGGGTGGAGGAGTTACCCTCTGTGTTATGGAGCATCAATACTACTACTAACAGGTCTACGGGTTACACGCCTTTCTTCATGGTCTACGGAGCTGAGGCGGTTCTCCCTAGAGACATCTGTCATGACTCGCCTCGAGTGGCGGCTTATGTCGAGGCGGACAATGAGCAAGCACGTCAGGATGCTCTTGACTTGTTGGACGAACAACGTGACGTAGCAGCAGCTCGCTCGGCGATTTACCAACAAGACCTGCGCCACTATCACAGCCGCCGGGTTAAGTCCAGGACCTTTCAAGAAGGTGATTTGGTGCTCCGGCTCATCCAGGACCAAACAGATGCACACAAGCTATCCCCACCTTGGGAAGGGCCCTTTGTGGTCAGCAAGAACTTGCACAACGGGTCATACTACCTCATCGATGTTCGAGAGCACAAAGATTCACGTAAGTCGGAGGAGGAGACCCGCCGGCCGTGGAATATTGCTCATCTTCGGCCGTATTACACTTGAGCCAACGACTCTCGTAATGTACATATTTCTATAGCCATGTATATATTATGATGAATAATAAAGCAGGACCTCTGTCCTTTTTTCCCCTCCAAAGGTAAATGTGTCATTGTTATTTTCATTATGATATCACATAATCACTTGGAGGTTGATCCGGCTTATGATCGTATTCGAATCTAGCCATTAAAATATATGATCACTTGGGGGCTTCCTATTCAAACATAGGTCGTATCCGAACCAAAGAGAACATAGCTGTCGATACCCACTTGATCGGCATATTGCCGAGCTCACTGGGGAGTTTCTTGATCATATTTGAATCATAGCTCAACCCCCTTTGGGAACCGACGTGGATCGTATTCGAATCAGCGTCGTTAAACAACTCTCAAGATCATTTGGGGGCTTACTGTTCAAACATAGGTCGTATTCGAACCAAAGAGAACATAGATGTCGATACCCTCTTGATCGGCAACGCCAAAGCCACTGGGGGCTATATGATCGTATTCGAATCTTAGCTTAACCCCTTTGGGACGGTTCTCTGGTCGTATTCGAATCAGAAGCCTCCAAATTTTTGAAGTCTCTTTGTTGCAAACAAGTTTTTTTTGATTATATCTAAATTGTTCAAGGGTGGTTTCTACTCCACCGGTTTAACTTTGGTCAATAAAGTTGATCACACATGATAAGCATCATGTTACATAGTGGGGTTTTTACTCATTATTCGGATCACATAAACCGGAGGTGTACTTGAAGGATCACAGGTATGCTGTTATGGTTGTCTCAAGGATATAATGGAGAACCGGTTTGTTATGATTCCGGGTTATATGTAAAGTGTATGACTCTCCATGCGGTAAGCCGCCAAGGGACTTGTGATTTGTTTTTCTATGCAGGACAATTAAAGACAGCTCTTTAAACATAAGGAAAACAGAGGATCAAGCATAAACCGTAAGAATATAAAAGGGCAGCTTAAACAATGTTGAGCGCTACACACGTGCGCGATGGCTCGGCAAAATTAAGTGTTTTGTCCTACTCTATTACATGACTCCCCGAGTCCAAAAGGTGAGGCATCGTCTTTAAAGACATAACCATGAGCTGCCTGCGAGATCAAGGGCGTTGTTGGCCTGAGGTTGCCGGGTCATCCCTCTCCGCTCCTCCGGCTGTTTCCATGACCTGGAAGGTTGATGATTTCCAGTCAATGCCACTCAAGGCTTCAAACTGAGCCTCATCATTAATTAACCCGGCCGGGTCAACTTCAGGGGCGAAGGTATGCTTACGAGTTGGAGGAATCAGGTTGACTGCTTCATAACATGGTGTTGGGATTCTCTGATTCTCCGCGTCATAGCCCGGTTGATATTTGGTAAGATCTGTGTCATTGCCAATCAAAGTGGCCACAGGGCGTACGCTCTTCACACAAGCGGCGAAGTCCTTCTGGTCAAAGGGGGTGCCGTCTTCCTTCAAGCTGGGATACCCAAGGGCGATGTCGGCCGGGTCTAGCTCCGGTAGAAACGCCTTGGCCCGGCTTAGAGCGGCTATAGCTCCGGCTCTTGCAGAAGCCCGTCTCAACTCTTGGAAGCATTGAGGAAGTACGGCAAGCCGCCTGAGTACATCCGCCAGGTGAGTGGGAACTTCATTTGACAGAGCCACAACGGCTAAGGCACGTTGTGACCCGGTGTAAAGTTGCTCTACCAAGGTATAAACCGCCTTCAATTTTGTCAGCACATTTTGATTAAGATTGGAGCTCCTAGGGCCTGCATTGCAAAGACAGGTAAGCTGATGACAATTGAGATGCTCTTTGGAAAAGATGTAAACTAGCTAAACACTTATAGAGTAGCTTACCAAATATTGCGGAGACCATCTGAGAAACATGGTGTTTTAAGCCGGATAGCTCGGCGGCTGTTCCAGCAAGAGTGGCCTCCGCTTGTTCAGCCCGGCTGAGCAAAGCCGCCTTTTCATCCGCCCAGGCTTTTCTCTCTGCTTCAAATTTCTTCTTCAGTTTCTCTTGAGCAGATACACTGAATTCAAACTTGGATTTGGCCTTTTGGGTTTCATTTTCTTGAGTCTTCAGGAGGTTCTTTAAATCAGAGATCTTCGATTCAAATTGCTTGACGGCGGCCTGTATAAATTCTGGGTCACAGTTAGGGTGATTATAATGCAACATTAAGTCCCAAGCACTTTGCAAGCAAAGACAGTTGGCACTTGGGGGCTAATGTATGCTGAAGAGCTCTATTTACAGTGGCGGTTCATGCAAATAAGTTCCAAGCACTTTGCAAGCAAAGGTACTTGGCACTTGGGGGCTAATGCATATTGCTGTTCAACTACTTGATTAAAACAAGGTAAGGACCGGTTCAGATATGCTGATTAAACCGGACCTTGAGTGCTACCAGGTAAGCCGGTTTTCTTGCAGTGCTTACTAAGCCGGTATTAAGTCTACAACATATTTTATCATAAGTAATAGACTTGGGGGCTGGTATGGTAAGTATAACTACGGAGTAAGAAAGAGAGTTATACCTCAGATTTTTGCTGTATTTGTTTCACCATGTCAATCTCCAGATCCCGGCTGTTATGCACTTGATTTACATAGCCAGAGACAATATCTTCAATGCTCAGATGAGCATAATCAGTGATGTTCAACTTGGCCCGGCGGCGCTCCAGAAGTTCTTCCTTGGCAGAGCACTTGGCCAGCACGGTAGGTCGTCCCGGTTCGACAAACTCAATCCAGGTGATCTCAACGTCCGGATCATCTGGATGAGCCGGGCTGGGGATCTCCGGGTTTTCAGAACCTTCCATAGCTTGTTCAACAGTTGGAGCAGCGGTGGCATCAGGAGATGGTACAGCCGTCGACTCATCAGTAGAGGCATTAGGAGCAGCCGTTCTGAGTTCTGGCTCAGCCAGGACCGGCTCTTCGGCCAGCTTATTTTTCTTCGCCCTCTTGCTGGGCTTCACTTGTACACTGCAAGTCAAAGGGTTAGTGCAAAAACATGAGTAAGATAAGCACAAAATCAACTGATCATCATTACCCGGGAGCGGTTTTGAAAGCCGGCAAGCTGGACTGCATTGAGTCGCCGGAGGAAGGTGAAGTTCCCTGGTAGTTTGAGTCAGAAGAATTAAGGGGTTGACGAGTGGCGCCCGCCAAAGGATACAAAGAATATAAGTCGGAGATAACCTCAGTCCGGCGCTTTCTTGATGCTTCGGGTAAGCCGGAGGAGAGGTCTGCATCTTTGCTGGTACGGGTCTGCCTCCGACTTTCATAAATCTGTCGCTTCAAAAGAAATTGAGGATCCTGATAAGCTAAAGGATGTGAAAATCTTACTTTCCGGGTTACTCTTCGGACTTTCTGTCTCGGCAAAGGCTCGGAGTCGGAGGAAATTATAGTTACCTCTTCATTCACTTCATTACTCATTCCGGTGTCCTCCTACTGATAATCCGTGTCAATAAGATGGTTAAAAAAGGAGCCTAAAGAGTCAAGAGCTACCTCTGACTCGAAGGTGTCTTCCAGACGAAGCAGGTCCGAGGCGCTAGGTTTATTCCCCTTCTTACGGGGAGCGGCTTTCTTAACTTTTCTGGCTTTCTTGGCAGCTTCGTGGTCATACTTGACCTTCCAGAATTTATCATTAGCCTGTAAAATACAACAAAGGTTAGTGAGTTAAGACAAAATCATTAAAATGGAAGGAGAAGTATTCAGGTCAATGGTTTACCGCTGGAGCCGGGTTAGCCTTGCAGAAAGGGCTTAAGCCCACTCTCCCGCAATCTGCCAGGCTCTTGTTCAGAAGAGACTTGGTTGTATCATCAATGACATCCTCAGGTAAGTCGTCTGGACTGTGCCGAAGGGGATCATCCTTCTGGCCCGTGTAATCACACATCAAGCCGGGGCGGCGGCTTAAAGGAATCTCCCGCCAGGCAATCCAGACCCGGACCAGATCAATGCCATTTAAGCCGTTCCCCAGAAGATCTTTGATTTTGTTGATGGTGGGAGTAAGTGGTTGACGTTCAGCTTGAGATAATTTGTCTGGCAAGGGGTGATTTGACTCCAGACGCAAGGCGCGAAGCCGGGCAGAGGGTTCTCGTCAGCCGGAGAAGTGTCTTGGCAGTAGAACAATGTCTGGTTCCAATCTTTCGGGTGGCTTGGCGGCTCAGCATAAGGGAAGAGACAATCTCTCCGTCGTTGGATTGAGATTCCACCGAGCTCCAAGCTGGGCCCGTTGGCACATTGTTTTGGCGGTTCAGATAGAATAACTCTCTAAAGAGTAGCAAGCTGGGTTCTTCTCCAAGGTACACCTCACAGAACACTTGGAAGTTGCAGATGTTTGACACGGAATTGGGTCCGATATCTTTAGGTCAAAGGTCGAAAAAGTGCAAGACATCTCTGAAGAATTTTGAGCCGGGAGGAGCAAAGCCCCGATTCATGTGGTCAGTAAATATGACAACTTCCCCCTCCTTGGGATGAGGTTTCTCTTCTGACGGGTCAGGAGCACGATAAGACATGATCTCTTTCCTTGGCAGATAATCCGTCTTTACAAAATCAGCTAAGATGTTGTCGGTGACGTTGGATCTAACCCAGTTGCATGTGATGGGTGCTTTGGGAGCCTTAGGCGGCATTGTGAAAGATGGAAGCCTATGACAAAATAAATTTCCGGTTCAAATTTAAGCCGGAGGAAAGTTTCAGTTCAGTATTCAAGATGGCGGCTTATGAAAGGGCCTAATGATATATGGCTAATTGTGTCAGGTTATTTAAGCCGCCGTGGATATCATGAGGAATTAAGTTATTTAACTCTATTATGAATGATCCAGAAATTTCACAAAGCATGGCCTCTTTTAAGCCGGCGATATGAGCCGCCATGACTAACAGATGCAGTTTTTGCCTAAGTGTTGCACAAACAAGTTTCACAGATTGCAGGGATTATTTTGGATCAAACGATCGTCCAGAAAAGAAAAATTTCTAGACCTAAAAACTGGTACAGAGAAGTTCATGAGCTCTAAATGAGGTCTTTTTGCAAGCAAAAGGGATCTGCTAGTATTGAAAATGGGTGTGCAACGACTACCGCCGAAGTTATGCACTACTCTTGGATCAAAGGAGGCCATTGTGGAAGAACTGCGAAGGAATCGCGTGGAACCACGAAGAACACAGAAGAACTCGCGAACCCTAATGCGGATCTAATATACGGGACGGCGAGGATTTACTGGTGCTGATGAGCAGCGGAGGTGCGCCGCGGTTCTCTGGTCAAGACAGGTCGATGCAGCGGCCTTGGTTGGTGCAGACGGGATGCGCAGCGGCGGTGGCGGAGCTCGGGCTCTGAGGTGTCGAGAGGAGGAAGACGATGGAAAGGGAAGAATGATGAAGACCTAAGGGCCAGGCCTACTTATAAGGGACGGCTGATGAATGGGCGCGAGAAACGAGGAGGCTGAAGACATGATTATCCAGCTGCAGAGACGCCTTGATTTTTGGGATAGTTATTAAGACAAGGATCCGTTGAGATACGTTGAGCAGAACGTGCATTAATGGCGGATGACGTCACGGCGGGTTACAAAGAATCCAGAAGATGACGTCATGGCGGGTTATATCATTTGCGCAGGCGGAAGCCAGAAGATTTTTTATTAAGGTATTGAAGATTGATATGAACCGGTTCAAATTAATCTGGGGCCTAATGTTGGGGATACAACTACTGGAGTCACCCGCCCAGGAAGGGCCGGGTTATGTCATGACGATCATCACATGAAGCCCAATATCAAGCTTGAGGATGGCGGTTCAGTAATGGGCCTAAGGCCTAGGGGCGGCTTAAGGCCCGTAGTGATAAACTGCCGTTAAGGCATGACTTGTAGTGTAAGGCAAGAATAGTTAAGAGTCCGAGCCGGACACTGTTTATAAGCCGGCCGGGACTCTGAGAGCCACTTGGCGTTAACCTCTCTATATAAAGGGACGACCCGGCGGCGGTTCAGGACAAGTAAGATCAGATCGATAACCAGGCATAGCGGTTTAGCTCCCTGGTCATCGAAACCCTAAGTAATTCCACCTCAACTGGAGTAGGCTTTTACCTTCACCGTAAGGGGCCAAACCAGGATAATCCTCGTGTCCTTTGTCCCGTTTAACCCCTTTAAGCTTCCTAGTTGCGATGGCTCCACGACTAAGTCCTTGCACGAGGACATCTACCGTGACTATTCCACGACATAGTGCATCATCATAACTGGGGTCTCTTGAATTTCCCTACAAGTAAATGGATCTCATATGCAGATGTTTAGTGAAGTAGAATGGAAAAAATCAAATGCAACTACACAAGAACTAGTCTGTAACTATCGTTCGGAATCAGTTTTGTGCAGTGTTAACTGAAACATGGATATCTGACTCATACGGAATCCGTTTTGGCTCAACAAGTGGTCAAAACATTTGTGATGACCAGATGCTTCAAAGGATTCTTTCATAGGGAACTTTTGGAGAACTTTTCTTAAGGAGTTCATTCAGAAACTTGTATAGAAACTTTCTTAATGAGCACTCGACAAACGCATTTCGAGAACATACACAAAGTCCCAGCTATGGACCTAGTGCATTATCATAACTGAGGTCTCTTGCATCTCCCTACAAGTAATTGGATCTCATATGGAGATGTTTAGTGAAGTAGAATGGAAAAAATCGAATGCAACTACACAAGAACCAGTCTGTAATTGTTGTTCGGAATCAGTTTTGCGCAGTGTTAACTGAAACATGGATATCTGACTCATACGGAGTCCGTTTTGGCTCCACAAGTAGTCAAAACGTTTGTGATGACCAGATGCTTCAAAGGATTCTTTCATAAGGAACTTTTGGAGAACTTTTCTTAAAGAGTTCGTTCAGAAACATGTATAGAAACTTTCTTAATGAGCACTCGACAAACGCATTTCGAGAACATACACAAAGTCCCAGCTATGGACCTAGTGCATCATCATAACTGAGGTCTCTTGCATCACCCTACAAGTAATTGGATCTCATATGGAGATGTTTAGTGAAGTAGAATGGAAATAATCGAATGCAACTACACAAGAACCAGTCTGTAATTGTCGTTCGGAATCAGTTTTGCGCAGTGTTAACTGAAACATGGATATCTGACTCATACGGAGTCCATTTTGGCTCCACAAGTAGTCAAAACGTTTGTTATGACCAGATGCTTCAAAGGATTCTTTCATAGGGAACTTTTGGAGAACTTTTCTTAAGGAGTTCGTTCAGAAACTTGTATAGAAACTTTCTTAATGAGCAGTCGACAAACGCATTTCGAGAACATACACAAAGTCCCAGCTATGGACCTAGTGCATCATCATAACTGAGGTCTCTTGAATTTCCCTACAAGTAATTGGATCTCATCTGGAGATGTTTAGTGAAGTAGAATGGAAAAAATCGAATGCAACTACACAAGAACCAGTCTGTAACTGTCGTTCGGAAGCAGTTTTGCGCAGTGTTTACTGAAACATGGATATCTGACTCATACGGAGTCCGTTTTGGCTCCACAAGTGGTCAAAACGTCTGTGATGACTAGATGCTTCAAAGGTTTCTTTCATTGGGAACTTTTGGAGAACTTTTCTTAAGGAGTTCGTTCAGAAACTTGTATAGAAACTTTCTTAATGAGCACTCGAGAAACGCATTTCGAGAACATACACAAAGTCCCAGCTATGGACCTAGTGCGTCATCATAACCGAGGCCTCTTGCATTTCCCTACAAGTAATCGGATCTCATATGGATATGTTTAGTGAAGTAGAATTGAAAAAATTGAATGCAACTACACAAGAACTAGTCCGTAACTGTCGTTCGGAATCAGTTTTGCGCAGTGTTAACTGAAACATGGATATCTGACTCATACGGAGTCCGTTTTGGCTCCACAAGTAGTCAAAACATTTGTGACGACCAGATGCTTCAAAGGATTCTTTCATAGGGAACTTTTGGAGAGCTTTTCTTAAGGAGTTCGTTCAGAAACTTGTATAGAAACTTTTTTAATGAGGACTCGACAA
>NC_057805.1:429703521-429705822 GCF_018294505.1 Triticum aestivum
GAAACTTGTATAGAAACTTTCTTAATGAGCACTCGAGAAACGCATTTCGAGAACATACACAAAGTCCCAGCTATGGACCTAGTGCGTCATCATAACTGAGGCCTCTTGCATTTCCCTACAAGTAATCGGATCTCATATGGAGATGTTTAGTGAAGTAGAATTGAAAAAATTGAATGCAACTACACAAGAACTAGTCCGTAACTGTCGTTCGGAATCAGTTTTGCGCAGTGTTAACTGAAACATGGATATCTGACTCATACGGAGTCCGTTTTGGCTCCACAAGTAGTCAAAACATTTGTGACGACCAGATGCTTCAAAGGATTCTTTCATAGGGAACTTTTGGAGAGCTTTTCTTAAGGAGTTCGTTCAGAAACTTGTATAGAAACTTTTTTAATGAGGACTCGACAAACGCATTTCGAGAACATACACAAAGTCCCAGCTATGGACCTAGTGCATCATCATAACTGAGGTCTCTTGCATTTCCCTACAAGTAATCGGATCTCATATGGAGATGTTTAGTGAAGTAGAATTGAAAAAATTGAATGCAACTACACAAGAACTAGTCTGTAACTGTCGTTCGGAATCAGTTTTGCGCAGTGTTAACTGAAACATGGATATCTGACTCATACGGAGTCCATTTTGGCTCCACAAGTAGTCAAAACGTTTGTTATGAACAGATGCTTCAAAGGATTCTTTCATAGGGAACTTTTGGAGAACTTTTCTTAAGGAGTTCGTTCAGAAACTTGTATAGAAACTTTCTTAATGAGCAGTCGACAAACGCATTTCGAGAACATACACAAAGTCCCAGCTATGGACCTAGTGCATCATCATAACTGAGGTCTCTTGAATTTCCCTACAAGTAATTGGATCTCATCTGGAGATGTTTAGTGAAGTAGAATGGAAAAAATCGAATGCAACTACACAAGAACCAGCCTGTAACTGTCGTTCGGAAGCAGTTTTGCCCAGTGTTTACTGAAACATGGATATCTGACTCATACGGAGTCCGTTTTGGCTCCACAAGTGGTCAAAACGTCTGTGATGACTAGATGCTTCAAAGGTTTCTTTCATAGGGAACTTTTGGAGAACTTTTCTTAAGGAGTTCGTTCAGAAACTTGTATAGAAACTTTCTTAATGAGCACTCGAGAAACGCATTTCGAGAACATACACAAAGTCCCAGCTATGGACCTAGTGCGTCATCATAACTGAGGCCTCTTGCATTTCCCTACAAGTAATCGGATCTCATATGGAGATGTTTAGTGAAGTAGAATTGAAAAAATTGAATGCAACTACACAAGAACTAGTCCGTAACTGTCGTTCGGAATCAGTTTTGCGCAGTGTTAACTGAAACATGGATATCTGACTCATACGGAGTCCGTTTTGGCTCCACAAGTAGTCAAAACATTTGTGACGACCAGATGCTTCAAAGGATTCTTTCATACGGAACTTTCCGAGAGCTTTTCTTAAGGAGTTCGTTCAGAAACTTGTATAGAAACTTTCTTAATGAGCAGTCGACAGACGCATTTCGAGAACATACACAAAGTCCCAGCTATGGACCTAGTGCATCATCATAGCTGAGGTCTCTTGAATTTCCCTACAAGTAATTGGATCTCATGTGGAGATGTTTAGTGAAGTAGAATGGAAAAAATTGAATGCAACTACACAAGAACCAGTCTGTAACTGTCGTTCGGAAGCAGTTTTGCGCAGTGTTTACTGAAACATGGATATCTGACTCATACGGAGTCCGTTTTGGCTCCACAAGTGGTCAAAACGTCTGTGATGACTAGATGCTTCAAAGGTTTCTTTCATTGGGAACTTTTGGAGAACTTTTCTTAAGGAGTTCGTTCAGAAACTTGTATAGAAACTTTCTTAATGAGCACTCGACAAACGCATTTCGAGAACATACACAAAGTCCCAGCTATGGACCTAGTGCGTCATCATAACTGAGGCCTCTTGCATTTCCCTACAAGTAATCGGATCTCATATGGAGATGTTTAGTGAAGTAGAATTGAAAAAATTGAATGCAACTACACAAGAACTAGTCTGTAACTCTCGTTCGGAATCAGTTTTGCGCAGTGTTAACTGAAACATGGATATCTGACTCATACGGAGTCCGTTTTGGCTCCACAAGTAGTCAAAACATTTGTGACGACCAGATGCTTCAAAGGATTCTTTCATAGGGAACTTTTGGAGAGCTTTTCTTAAGGAGTTCGTTCAGAAACTTGTATAGAAACTTTTTTAATGAGGACTCGACAAGCGCATTTCGAGAACATACACAAAGTCCCAGCTATGGACCTAGTGCAT
>NC_057805.1:429705832-429706163 GCF_018294505.1 Triticum aestivum
GAAACTTGTATAGAAACTTTCTTAATGAGCACTCGAGAAACGCATTTCGAGAACATACACAAAGTCCCAGCTATGGACCTAGTGCGTCATCATAACTGAGGCCTCTTGCATTTCCCTACAAGTAATCGGATCTCATATGGAGATGTTTAGTGAAGTAGAATTGAAAAAATTGAATGCAACTACACAAGAACTAGTCCGTAACTGTCGTTCGGAATCAGTTTTGCGCAGTGTTAACTGAAACATGGATATCTGACTCATACGGAGTCCGTTTTGGCTCCACAAGTAGTCAAAACATTTGTGACGACCAGATGCTTCAAAGGATTCTTTCATA
>NC_057805.1:429706173-429736523 GCF_018294505.1 Triticum aestivum
TAAGGAGTTCGTTCAGAAACTTGTATAGAAACTTTCTTAATGAGCACTCGACAAACGCATTTCGAGAACATACACAAAGTCCCAGCTATGGACCTAGTGCGTCATCATAACTGAGGCCTCTTGCATTTCCCTACAAGTAATCGGATCTCATATGGAGATGTTTAGTGAAGTAGAATTGAAAAAATTGAATGCAACTACACAAGAACTAGTCTGTAACTCTCGTTCGGAATCAGTTTTGCGCAGTGTTAACTGAAACATGGATATCTGACTCATACGGAGTCCGTTTTGGCTCCACAAGTAGTCAAAACATTTGTGACGACCAGATGCTTCAAAGGATTCTTTCATAGGGAACTTTTGGAGAGCTTTTCTTAAGGAGTTCGTTCAGAAACTTGTATAGAAACTTTTTTAATGAGGACTCGACAAGCGCATTTCGAGAACATACACAAAGTCCCAGCTATGGACCTAGTGCATCATCATAACTGAGGTCTCTTGCATTTCCCTACAAGTAAATGGATCCCATATGGAGATGTTTCGTGAAGTAGAATGGAAAAACTCTAATGCAACTACAGAAGAACCAGTCTGTAACTGTCGTTCGGAATCAGTTTTGCGCAGTGTTAACTGAAACATGGATATCTGACTCATACGGAGTCCGTTTTGGCTCCACAAGTAGTCTAAATGTTTGTGACGACCAGATGCTTCAAAGGATTCTTTCATAGGGAACTTTTGGAGAACTTTTCTTAAGGAGTTCGTTCAGACCCTTTGTATAGAAACTTTCTTAATGAGCACTCGACAAACGCATTTCGAGAACATACACAAAGTCCCAGCTATGGACCTAGTGCATCATCATAACTGAGGTCTCTTGCATCACCCTACAAGTAATTGGATCTCATATGGAGATGTTTAGTGAAGTAGAATGGAAATAATCGAATGCAACTACACAAGAACCAGTCTGTAATTGTCGTTCGGAATCAGTTTTGCGCAGTGTTAACTGAAACATGGATATCTCACTCATACGGAGTCCATTTTGGCTCCACAAGTAGTCAAAACGTTTGTGATGACCAGATGCTTCAAAGGATTCTTTCATAGGGAACTTTTGGAGAACTTTTCTTAAGGAGTTCATTCAGAAACTTGTATAGAAACTTTCTTAATCAGCAGTCGACAAACGCATTTCGAGAACATACACAAAGTCCCAGCTATGGACCTAGTGCATCATCATAACTGAGGTCTCTTGAATTTCCCTACAAGTAATTGGATCTCATCTGGAGATGTTTAGTGAAGTAGACTGGAAAAAATCGAATGCAACTACACAAGAACCAGTCTGTAACTGTCGTTCGGAAGCAGTTTTGCGCAGTGTTTACTGAAACATGGATATCTGACTCATACGGAGTCCGTTTTGGCTCCACAAGTGGTCAAAACGTCTGTGATGACTAGATGCTTCAAAGTTTTCTTTCATTGGGAACTTTTGGAGAACTTTTCTTAAGGAGTTCGTTCAGAAAATTGTATAGAAACTTTCTTAATGAGCAGTCGACAAACGCATTTCAAGAACATACACAAAGTCCCAGCTATGGACCTAGTGCATCATCATAACTGAGGTCTCTTGAATTTCCCTACAAGTAAATGGATCTCATCTGGAGATGTTTAGTGAAGTAGAATGGAAAAAATCGAATGCAACTACACAAGAACCAGTCTGTAACTGTCGTTCGGAAGCAGTTTTGCGCAGTGTTTACTGAAACATGGATATCTGAGTCATACGGAGTCCGTTTTGGCTCCACAAGTGGTCAAAACGTCTGTGACGACTAGATGCTTCCAAGGTTTCTTTCATTGGGAACTTTTGGAGAACTTTTCGTAAGGAGTTCGTTCAGAAACTTGTATAGAAACTTTCTTAATGAGCACTCGACAAACGCATTTCGAGAACATACACAAAGTCCCAGCTATGGACCTAGTGCGTCATCATAACTGAGGCCTCTTGCATTTCCCT
Source organism: Triticum aestivum (assembly GCF_018294505.1). Taxonomy (NCBI): domain Eukaryota; kingdom Viridiplantae; phylum Streptophyta; class Magnoliopsida; order Poales; family Poaceae; genus Triticum; species Triticum aestivum. Next base: position 429,708,152 of record NC_057805.1, read on the forward strand.
ACAAGTAATCGGATCTCATATGGAGATGTTTAGTGAAGTAGAATTGAAAAAATTGAATGCAACTACACAAGAACTAGTCTGTAACTGTCGTTCGGAATCAGTTTTGCGCAGTGTTAACTGAAACATGGATATCTGACTCATACGGAGTCCGTTTTGGCTCCACAAGTAGTCAAAACATTTGTGACGACCAGATGCTTCAAAGGATTCTTTCATAGGGAACTTTTGGAGAGCTTTTCTTAAGGAGTTCGTTCAGAAACTTGTATACAAACTTTTTTAATGAGGACTCGACAAACGCATTTCGAGAACATACACAAAGTCCCAGCTATGGACCTAGTGCATCATCATAACTGAGGTCTCTTGCATTTCCCTACAAGTAAATGGATCCCATATGGAGATGTTTAGTGAAGTAGAATGGAAAAACTCTAATGCAACTACACAAGAACCAGTCTGTAACTGTCGTTCGGAATCAGTTTTGCGCAGTGTTAACTGAAACATGGATATCTGACTCATACGGAGTCCGTTTTGGCTCCACAAGTAGTCTAAATGTTTGTGACGACCAGATGCTTCTAAGGATTCTTTCATAGGGAACTTTTGGAGAACTTTTCTTAAGGAGTTCGTTCAGACCCTTTGTATAGAAACTTTCTTAATGAGCACTCGACAAACGCATTTCGAGAACATACACAAAGTCCCAGCTATGGACCTAGTGCATCATCACAACTGAGGTCTCTTGAATTTCCCTACAAGTAAATGGATCTCATATGGAGATGTTTAGTGAAGTAGAATGGAAAAAATCGAATGCAACTACACAAGAACCAGTCTGTAACTGTCGTTCGGAAGCAGTTTTGCACAGTGTTAACTGAAACATGCATATCTGACTCATACGGAGTCCGTCTTAGCTCCACAAGTAGTCAAAACGTTTGTGACGACCAGATGCTTCAAAGGATTCTTTCATAGGGAACTTTTGGAGAACTTTTCTTAAGGAGTTCGTTCAGAAACATGTGTAGAAACTTTCTTAATGAGCACTCGACAAATGCATTTCGAGAACATACACAAAGTCCCAGCTATGGACCTAGTGCATCATCATAACTGAGGTCTCTTGCATTTCCCTCCAAGTAATTGGATCTCATATGGATATGTTTAGTGAAGTAGAATGGAAAAAATCGAATGCAACTACACAAGAACTAGTCTGTAACTGTCGTTCGGAATCAGTTTTGCGCAGTGTTAACTGAAACATGGATATCTGACTCATACGTAGTCCGTTTGGGCTCAACAAGTGGTCAAAACATTTGTGACGACCATATGCTTCAAAGGATTCTTTCGTAGGGAACTTTTGGAGAACTTTTCTTAAGGAATTCGTTTGGAAACTTGTATAGAAACTTTCTTAATGACCACTAGACAAACACATTTCGAGAACATACACAAAGTCCCAGCTATGGACCTAGTGCATTATCATAACTGAGGTCTCTTGTATTTCCCTACAAGTAAATGGATCTCATATGGAGATGTTTAGTGAAGTAGAATGGAAATAATCGAATGCAACTACACAAGAACAAGTCTGTAACTGTTGTTCGGAATCAGTTTTGCGCACTGTTAACTGAAAAATGGATATCTGACTCATACGGAGTCTGTTTTGGCTCCACAAGTAGTCAAAACGTTTGTGACGACAAGATGCTTGAAAGGATTCTTTCATAGGGAACTTTTGGAGACCTTTCCTTAAGGAATTCGTTCAGAAACTTGTATAGAAACTTTCTTAATGAGCACTCGACACACGCATTTCGAGAACATACACAAAGTCCCAGCTATGGACCTAGTGCATCATCACAACTGAGGTCTCTTGCATTTCCCTACAAGTAATGTGATCTCATATGGAGATGTTTAGTGAAGTAGAATGGAAAAAATGGAATGCAACTACACAAAAACCAGTTATTAACTGTCGTTCGGAATCAGTTTTGCGCAGTGTTCACTGAAACATGGATATCTGACTCATACGGAGTCCGTTTTGGCTCCACAAGTAGGCAAAATGTCTGTGACGACCAGATGCTTGAAAGGATTTTTTCATATGGAACTTTTGGAGAACTTTCTTAAGGAGTTCGTTCAGAAACTTGTATAGAAACATTTTAATGAGCACTCGACAAACGCATTTCGAGAACATACACAAAGTCCCAGCTATGGACCTAGTGCATCATCATAACTGAGGTCTCTTGCATTTCCCTACAAGTAAATGGATCTCATATGGAGATGTTTAGTGAAGTAGAATGGAAAAAATCGAATGCAACTACACAGGAACCAGTGTGTAACTGTCGTTCGGAATCAGTTTTCCGCAGTGTAAACTGAAACATGAATATCTGACTCATACGGAGTCCATTTTGGCTCCACAAGTTGTCAAAATGTCTGTGACGACCAGATGCTTCAAAGGATTCTTTCATATGGAAATTTTGGAGAACTTTTCTTAAGGAGTTCGTTCAGAAACTTGTATAGAAACTTTCTTAATGAGCACTCGACAAACGCATTTTGAGAACATACACAAAGTCCCAGCTATGGTCCTAGTGCATCATCATAACTGAGGTCTCTTGCATTTCCCTACAAGTAAATGGATCTCATATGGAGATGTTTAGTGAAGTAGAATGGAAAAAATCGAATGCAACTACACAAGAACCAGTCTATAACTGTCGTTCGGTATCAGTTTTGCGCAGTGTTAACTCAAACATGGATATCTGACTCATACGGAGTCCGTTTTGGCTCCACAAGTAGTCAAAATGTTTGTGACAACCGGATGCTTCAAAGGATTCTTTCATAGGGAACTTTTGGAGAACTTTTCTTAAGGAGTTCGTTCAGAAACTTGTATAGAAACTTTCTTAATGAGCACTCGACAAACGCATTTCGAGAACATACACAAAGTCCCAGCTATGCACCTAGTGCATCATCATAATTAAGGTCTCTTGAATTTCCCTACAAGTAAATGGATCTCATATGGAGATGTTTAGTGATGTAGAATGGAAAAAATCGAATGCAACTACACAAGAACCAGTCTGTAACTGTCGTTCGGAATCAGTTTTGCGTAGTGTTAACTGAAACATGGATATCTGACTCATACGGAGTCCGTTTTGGCTCCACAAGTAGTCAAAACGTTTGTGACGACAAGATGCTTGAAAGGATTCTTTCATAGGGAACTTTTGGAGAACTTTACTTAAGGAATTCGTTCAGAAACTTGCATAGAAACTTCTTAATGAGCACTCGACAAACGCATTTCGAGAACATACACAAAGTCCCAGCTCTGCACCTAGTGCATCATCATAAATGAGGTCTCTTGCATTTCCCTACAAGTAATTGGATCTCATATGGAGATGTTTAGTGAAGTAGAATGGAAAAAATCGAATGCAACTACACAAGAACCAGTATGTAACTGTCGTTCGGAATCAGTTTTGCGCAGTGTTAACTGAAACATGGATATCTGACTCATACGGAGTCCGTTTGGGCTCAACAAGTGGTCAACACGTTTGTGATGACCAGATGCTTCAAAGGATTCTTTCATAGGGACTTTTGGAGAACTTTCTTACGGAGTTCGTTCAGAAACTTGTATAGAAACTTTCTTAATGAGCACTCGACAAATGCATTTTGAGAACATACAGAAAGTCCCAGCTATGGAACTAGTGCATCTTCATAACTGAGGTCTCTTGAATTTCCCTAGAAGTAAATGGATCTCATATGTAGATGTTTGGTGAAGTAGAATGGAAAAAATCGAATGCAACTACACAAGAACCAGTCTGTAACTGTCGTTCGGAATCCGTTTTGCGTAGTGTTAAATGAAACATGGATATTTGACTCATACGGAGTCCGTTTTGGCTCCACAAGTAGTCAAAACGTTTGTGATGACCAGATGCTTGAAAGGATTCTTTCATAGGGAACTTTTGGAAAACTTTACTGAAGGAATTCGTTCAGAAACTTGTATAGAAACTTTCTTAATGAGCACTCGACAAACGCATTTCGAGAACATACACAAAGTCCCAGCTCTGGAACTAGTGCATCATCATAACTGAGGTCTCTTGCATTTCCCTACAAGTAATTGGATCTCATATGGAGATGTTTAGTGAAGTAGAATGGAAAAAATCGAATGCAGCTACACAAGAACCAGTCTGTAACTGTCGTTCAGAATCAGTTTTACGCAGTGTTAACTGAAACATGGATATCTGACTCATACGGAGTCCGTTTTGGCTCCACTAGTGGTCAAAATGTTTGTGACGACCAGATGCTTCAAAGGATTCCTTTATAGGGAACTTTTGGACAAATGTCCTTAAGAAGTTCGTTCAGAAACTTGAATAGAAACTTTCTTAATGAACACTAGACAAACACATTTCGAGAACATACACAAAGTCCCAGCTATGGACCTAGTGCATCATCATAACTGAGGTCTCTTGCATTTCCCTACAATTAATGTGATCTCATATGGAGATGTTTAGTGAAGTAGAATGGAAAAAATTGAATGCAACTACACAAGAACCAGTTATTAACTGTCGTTCGGAATCAGTTTTGCGCAGTGTTAAGTGAAACATGGATATCTGACTCATACGGAGTCCGTTTTGGCTCCACAAGTAGTCAAAATGTCTGTGACGACCAGATGCTTGAAAAGATTCTTTCATATGGAACTTCTGGAGAACTTTTCTTAAGGAGTTCGTTCAGAAACTTGTATAGAAACATTCTTAATGAGCACTCGACAAACGCATTTCGAGAACATACACAAAGTCCCAGCTATGGACCTAGTGCATCATCATAACTGAGGTCTCTTGCATTTCTCTACAAGTAAATGGATCTCATATGGAGATGTTACTGAAGTAGAATGGAAAAAATCGAATGCAACTACACATGAACCAGTGTGTAACTGTCGTTCGGAATTAGTTTTGCGCAGTGTTAAGTGAAACATGGATATCCGACTCATACGGAGTCCATTTTGGCTCCACAAGTAGTCAAAATGTCTGTGACGACCAGATGCTTCAAAGGATTCTTTCATATGGAACTTTTGGAGAACTTTTCTTAAGGAGTTCGTTCAGAAACTTGTATAGAAACTTTCTTAATGAGCACTCGACAAACGCATTTGGAGAACATACACAAAGTCCCAGCTATGGTCCTAGTGCATCATCATAACTGAGGTCTCTTTCATTTCCCTACAAGTAAATGGATCTCATATGGAGATGTTTAGTGAAGTAGAATGGCATCGAATGCAACTACACAAGAACCAGTCTATAACTGTCGTTCGGAATCAGTTTTGCGCAGTGTTAACTCAAACATGAATATCTGACTCATACGGAGTCCGTTTTGGCTCCACAAGTAGTCGAAACGTTTGTGACAACCGGATGTTTCAAATCATTCTTTCATAGGGAACTTTCGGAGAACTTTTCTTAAGGTGTTCGTTCAGAAACTTTTATAGAAACTTTCTTAATGAGCACTCGACAAACGCATTTCGAGAACGTACACAAAGTCCCAGCTATGGACCTAGTGCATCATCATAACTGAGGTCTCTTGCATTTCCCTACAAGTAAATGGATCTCATATGGAGATGTTTAGTGAAGTAGAATGGAAATAATCGAATGCAACTACACAAGAACAAGTCTGTAACTGTCGTTCGGAATCAGTTTTGCACAGTGTTAACTGAAACATGGATATCTGACTCATACGGAGTCCATTTTGGCTTCACAATTGGTCAAAACATTTGTGACGACCATATGCTTCAAAGGATTCTTTCATAGGGAAATTTTGGAGACCTTTCCTTAAGGAGTTCGTTTAGAAACTTGTATAGAAACTTTCTTAATGAGCACTCGACAAACGCATTTCGAGAACATACACAAAGTCCCAGCTATGGACCTAGTGCATCATCATAACTAAGGTCTCTTGCATTTCCCTACAATTAATGTGATCTCATATGGAGATGTTTAGTGAAGTAGAATGGAAAAAAATTGAATGCAACTACACAAGAACCAGTTATTAACTGTCGTTCGGAATCAGTTTTGGGCAGTGTTAAGTGAAACATGGATATCTGACTCATACGGAGTCCGTTTTGGCTCCACAAGTAGTCAAAATGTCTGTGACGACCAGATGCTTGAAAAGATTCTTTCATATGGAACTTCTGGAGAACTTTTGTTAAGGAGTTCGTTCAGAAACTTGTATAGAAACATTCTTAATGAGCACTCGACAAACGCATTTCGAGAACATACACAAAGTCCCAGCTATGGACCTAGTGCATCATCATAACTGAGGTCTCTTGCATTTCTCTACAAGTAAATGGATCTCATATGGAGATGTTACTGAAGTAGAATGGAAAAAATCGAATGCAACTACACATGAACCAGTGTGTAACTGTCGTTCGGAATTAGTTTTGCGCAGTGTTAAGTGAAACATGGATATCCGACTCATACGGAGTCCATTTTGGCTCCACAAGTAGTCAAAATGTCTATGACGACCAGATGCTTCAAAGGATTCTTTCATATGGAACTTTTGGAGAACTTTTCTTAAGGAGTTCGTTCAGAAACTTGTATAGAAACTTTCTTAATGAGCACTCGACAAACACATTTGGAGAACATACACAATGTCCCAGCTATGGTCCTAGTGCATCATCATAACTGAGGTCTCTTTCATTTCCCTACAAGTAAATGGATCTCATATGGAGATGTTTAGTGAAGTAGAATGGCATCGAATGCAACTACACAAGAACCAGTCTATAACTGTCGTTCGGAATCAGTTTTGCGCAGTGTTAACTCAAACATGGATTTCTGACTCATACGGAGTCCGTTTTGGCTCCACAAGTAGTCGAAACGTTTGTGACAACCGGATGCTTCAAAGGATTCTTTCATAGGGAACTTTCGGAGAACTTTTCTTAAGGTGTTCGTTCAGAAACTTTTATAGAAACTTTCTTAATGAGCACTCGACAAACGCATTTCGAGAACGTACACAAAGTCCCAGCTATGGACCTAGTGCATCATCATAACTGAGGTCTCTTGCATTTCCCTCCAAGTAATTGGATCTCATATGGAGATGTTTAGTGAAGTAGAATGGAAATAATCGAATGCAGCTCCACAAGAACCAGTCTATAACTGTCGTTCGGAATCAGTTTTGCGCAGTGTTAACTCAAACATGGATATCTGATTCATACGGAGTCCGTTTTGGCTCCATAAGTAGTCAAAACGTTTGTGACAACCAGATGCTTCAAAGGATTCTTTCATAGGGAACTTTTGGAGAACTTTTCTTAAGGAGTTCGTTCAGAAACTTGTATAGAAACTTCCTTAATGAGCACAAGACAAACGCATTTCGAGAACATACACAAAGCCCCAGCTATGGACCTAGTGCATCATAATACTGAGGTCTCTTGAAATTCCCTAGATGTAAATGGATCTCATATGGAGATGTTTAGTGAAGTAGAATGGAAAAAATCGAATGCAACTACACAAGAACCAGTCTGTAACTGTCGTTCGGAATCAGTTTTGCACAGTGTTAACTGAAACATGGATATCTGACTCATATGGAGTCCGTTTTGGCTCCACAAGTAGTCAAAATGTCTGTGACGACCAGATGCTTGAAAGGATTCTTTCATATGGAACTTTTGGAGAACTTTTCTTAAGGAGTTCGTTCAGAAACTTGTATAGAAACATTCTTAATGAGCACTCGCCAAACGCCTTTCGAGAACAGACACAAAGTCCCAGCTATGGACCTAGTGCATCATCATAACTGAGGTCTCTTGCATTTCCCTACAAGTAAATGGATCTCATATGGAGATGTTTAGTGAAGTAGAATGGAAAAAATCGAATGCAACTACACATGAACCAGTGTGTAACTGTCGTTCGGAATCAGTTTTGCGCAGTGTTAACTGAAACATGGATATCTGACTCATACGAAGTCCATTTTGGCTCCACAAGTAGTCAAATGTCTGTGACGACCAGATGCTTCAAAGGATTCTTTCATATGGAACTTTTCTTAAGGAGTTCTTTCAGAATCTTGTATAGAAAGTTTCTTAATGAGCACTCGACAAACGCATTTTGAGAACATACACAAAGTCCCAGCTATGGACCTAGTGCATCATCATAACTGAGGTCTCTTGCATTTCCCTACAAGTAAATGGATCTCATATGGAGATGTTTAGTGAAGTAGAATGGAAAAAATCGAACGCAACTACACAAGAACCAGTCTATAACTGTCGTTCGGAATCAGTTTTGCGCAGTGTTAACTCAAACATGGATATCTGACTCATACGGAGTCTGTTTTGGCTCCACAAGTAGTCAAAACGTTTGTGACAACCAGAAGCTTCAAAGGATTCTTTCATAGGGAACTTTTGGAGAACTTTTCTTAAGGAGTTCGTTCAGAAACTTGTATAGAAACTTTCTTAATGAGCACTCGACAAACGCATTTCGAGAACATACACAAAGTCCCAGCTATGGACCTAGTGCATCATCATAACTGAGGTATCTTGCATTTCCCTACAAGTAAATGGATCTCATATGGAGATGTTTAGTGAAGTAGAATGGAAAAAATCGAATGCAACTACACAAGAACCAGTTTGTAACTGTCTTTCGGAATCAGTTTTGCGCAGTGTTGAAATATGGATATCTGACTTATACGGAGTCCGTTTTGGTCCACAAGTAGTCAAAACGTTTGTGACGACCAAATTCTTCGAAGGAATCTTTCATAGGGAACTTTTGGAGAACTTTTCTTAAGGAGTTCGTTTAGAAACATGTATAGAAACTTTCTTAATGAGCACTCGACAAACGCATTTCGAGAACGTACACAAAGTCCCAGCTATGGACCTAGTGCATCATCATAACTGAGGTCTCTTGCATTTCCCTCCAAGTAATTGTATCTCAGATGGAGATGTTTAGTGAAGTAGAATGGAAAAAATTGAATGCAACTACACAAGAACCAGTCTGTAACTGTCGTTCGGAATCAGTTTTGCGCAGTGTTAACTGAAACATGGATATCTGACTCATACGGAGTCCGTTTGGCTCAACAAGTGTTCAAAACGTTTGTGACAACCAGATACTTCAAAGGATTCTTTCATAGGTAACTTTTGGAGAACTTTTTAAGGAGTTCGTTCAGAAACTTGTATAGAAACTTTCTTAATGAACACTCGACAAACACATTTTGAGAACATACACAAAGTCCCAGCTATGGACCTAGTGCATCAACATAACTGAGGTCTCTTGCATTTCCCTACAAATTATTGGATCTCATATGGAGATGTTTAGTGAAGTAGAATGGAAAGAATCGAATGCAAATACACAAGAATAAGTCTGTAACTGTCGTTCGGAATCAGTTTTGCGCAGTGTTAACTGAAACATGGATATCTGACTCATAGAGAGTCCGTTTTGGCTCCACAAGTGGTCAAAACATTTGTGATGGCCAAATTCTTCAAAGGATTCTTTCATAGGGAACTTTTGGAGACCTTTCCTAAAGGAGTTCGTTCAGAAACTTGTATAGAAACTTTCTTAATGAGCACTCGACAAACGCATTTCGAGAACATACACAAAGTCCCAGCTATGGACCTAGTGCATCATCATAACTGAGGTCTCTTGCATTTGCCTACAAGTAATATGATCTCATATGGAGATGTTTAGTGAAGTAGAATGGAAAAAATCAAATGCAACAACAGAAGAACCAGTTTGTAACTGTCGTTCGGAATAAGTTTTACGCAGTGTTAACTGAAACATGGATATCTGACTCATACGGAGTCCATTTTGGCTCCACAAGTAGTAAAAATGTCTGTGACGACCAGATGCTTCAAAGGATTCTTTCATATGGAACTTTTGGAGAACTTTTCTTAAGGAGTTGGTACAGAAACTTGTATAGAAACTTTCTTAATGAGCACTCGACAAACGCATTTTGAGAACATACACAAAGTCCCAGCTATGGATCTAGTGCATCATCATAACTGAGGTCTCCTGCATTTCCCTACAAGTAAATGGATCTCATATGGAGATGTTTAGTGAAGTAGAATGGAAAAAATCGAATGCAACTAGACAAGAACGAGTCTATAACTGTCGTTCGGAATCAGTTTTGCGCAGTGTTAACTCAAACATGGATATCTGACTCATACGGAGTCCGTTTTGGCTCCACAAGTAATCCAAACGTTTGTGACAACCAAATGCTTCAAAGGATTCTTTCATAGGGAACTTTTGGAGAACTTTTCTTAAGGAGTTCGTTCAGAAACTTGTATAGTAACTTTCTTAATGAGCACTCGACAAACGCATTTCGAGAACATACACAAAGTCCTAGCTATGGACCTAGTGCATCATCATAACTGAGGTCTCTTGAATTTCCTACAATTAAATGGATCTCATATGGAGATATTTAGTGAAGTAGAATGGAAAAAAATCGAATGCAACTACACAAGAACCAGTCTGTAACTGTCGTTCGGAATCAGTTTTGCATAGTGTTAACTGAAACATGGATATCTGACTCATACGGAGTCCGTTTTGGCTCCACAAGTAGTCAAAATGTCTGTGACGACCAGATGCTTGAAAGGATTCTTTCATATGGAACTTTTGGAGAACTTTTCTTAAGGAGTTCGTTCAGAAACTTGTATAGAAACATTCTTAATGAGCACTCGACAAACGCATTTCGAGAACATACACAAAGTCCCAGCTATGGACCTAGTGCATCATCATAACTGAGGTCTCTTGCATTTCCCTACAAGTAAATGGATCACATATGGAGATGTTTAGTGAAGTAGAATGGAAAAAATCGAATGCAACTACACAAGAACCAGTCTGTAACAGTCGTTCGGAATCAGTTTTGCGCAGTGTTAACTGAAACATGGATATCTGACTCATAAGGAGTCCATTTTAGCTCCACAAGTAGTCAAAATTTCTGTGACGACCAGATGATTCAAAGAATTCTTTCATATGGATATTTTGGAGAACTTTTCTTAAGGAGTTCGTTCAGAAACTTGTATAGAAACTTTCTTAATGAGCACTCGACAAACGCATTTTGAGAACATACACAAAGTCCCAGCTATGGACCTAGTGCATCATCATAACTGAGGTCTCTTGCATTTCCCTACAAGTAAATGGATCTCATATGGAGATGTTTAGTGAAGTAGAATGGAAAAAATCGAATGCAACTACACAAGAACCAGTCTATAACTGTCGTTCGGAATCAGTTTTGCGCAGTGTTAACTCAAACATGGATATCTGACTCATACGGAGTCCGTTTTGGCTCCACAAGTAGGCAAAACGTTTGTGACAACCAGATGCTTCAAAGGATTCTTTCATAGGGAACTTATGGAGAACTTCCCTTAAGGAGTTCGTTCAGAAACTTGTATAGAAACTTTCTTAATGAGCACTCGACAAACGCATTTCGAGAACATACACAAAGTCCCAGCTATGGACCTAGTGCATCATCATAACTGAGGTCTCTTGCATTTCCCTACAACTAAATGGAACTCATATGGAGATGTTTAGTGAAGTAGAATGGAAAAAATCGAATGCAACTACACATGAACCAGTGTGTAACATTCGTTCGGAATCAGTTTTGCGCAGTGTTAACTGAAACATGGATATCTGACTCATACGGAGTCCATTTTGGCTCCACGAGTAGTCAAAATGTTTGTGACGACCAGATGCTTCAAAGGATTCTTTCATATGGAACTTTTGGAGAACTTTTCTTAAGGAGTTCGTTCAGAAACTTGTATAGAAACTTTCTTAATGAGCACTCGACAAACGCATTTTGAGAACATACACAAAGTCCCAGCTATGGACCTAGTGCATCATCATAACTGAGGTCTCCTGCATTTCCCTACAAGTAAATGGATCTCATATGGAGATGTTTAGTGAAGTAGAATGGAAAAAATCGAATGCAACCACACAAGAACCAGTCTATAACTGTCGTTCGGAATCAGTTTTGCGCAGTGTTAACTCAAACATGGATATCTGACTCATATGGAGTCTGTTTTGGCTCCACAAGTAGTCAAAACGTTTGTGACAACCAGATGCTTCAAAGGATTCTTTCATAGGGAACTTTTGGAGAACTTTTCGTAAGGAGTTCGTTCAGAAACTTGTATAGAAACTTTCTTAATGAGCACTCGACAAACGCATTTCGAGAACATACACAAAGTCCCAGCTATGGACCTAGTGCATCATCATAACTGAGGTCTCTTGCATTTCCCTACAAGTAAATGGATCTCATATGGAGATGTTTAGTGAAGTAGAATGGAAAAAATCGAATGCAACTACACAAGAACCAGTTTGTAACTGTCGTTCGGAATCAGTTTTGCGAAGTGTTGAAACATGGATATCTGACTCATACGGAGTCCGTTTTGGTCCACAAGTAGTCAAAACGTTTGTGACGACCAAATGCTTCGAAGGATTCTTTCATAGGGAACTTTTGGAGAACTTTTCTTAAGGAGTTCGTTCAGAAACATGTATAGAAACTTTCTTAATGAGCACTCGACAAACGCATTTCGAGAACGTACACAAAGTCCCAGCTATGGACCTAGTGCATCATCATAACTGAGGTATCTTGCATTTCCCTCCAAGTAATTGGATCTCATATGGAGATGTTTAGTGAAGTAGAATGGAAAAAATCGAATGCAACTACAGAAGAACCAGTTTGTAACTGTCGTTCGGAATCAGTTTTGCGCAGTGTTAACTGAAACATGGATATCTGACTCATACGGAGTCCATTTTGGCTCCACAAGTAGTCAAAATGTCTGTGACGACCAGATGCTTCAAAGGATTCTTTCATATGGATCTTTTGGAGAACTTTTCTTAAGGAGTTCGTTCAGAAACTTGTATAGAAACTTTCTTAATGAGCACTCGACAAACGCATTTTGAGAACATACACAAAGTCCCAGCTATGGACCTAGTGCATCAACATAACTGAGGTCTCTTGCATTTCCCTACAAGTAACGGGATCTCATATGGAGATGTTTAGTGAAGTAGAATGGAAAGAATCGAATGCAACTACACAAGAATAAGTCTGTAACTGTCGTTCGGAATCAGTTTTGCGCAGTGTTAACTGAAACATGGATATCTGACTCATAGAGAGTCCGTTTTGGCTCCACAAGTGGTCAAAACATTTGTGATGGCCATATACTTCAAAGGATTCTTTCATAGGGAACTTTTGGAGACCTTTCCTTAAGGAGTTCATTCAGAAATTGTATAGAAACTTTCTCAATTAGCACTCGACAAACGCATTTCGAGAACATACACAAAGTCCCAGCTATGGACCTAGTGCATCATCATAACTGAGGTCTCTTGCATTTGCCTACAAGTAATGTGATCTCATATGGAGATGTTTAGTGAAGTAGAATGGAAAAAATCGAATGCAACTACAGAAGAACCAGTTTGTAACTGTCGTTCGGAATCAGTTTTGCGCAGTGTTAACTGAAACATGGATATCTGACTCATACGGAGTCCATTTTGGCTCCACAAGTAGTCAAAATGTCTGTGACGACCAGATGCTTCAAAGGATTCTTTCATATGGAACTTTTGGAGAACTTTTCTTAAGGAGTTCGTTAAGAAACTTTCTTAATGAGCACTCGACAAACGCTTTTTGAGAACATACACAAAGTCCCAGCTATGGACCTAGAGCATCATCATAACTGAGGTCTCCTGCATTTCACTACATGTAAATGGATCTCATATGGAGATGTTTAGTGAAGTAGAATGGAAAAAATTGAATGCAACTACAAAAGAACAAGTCTATAACTGTCGTTCGGAATCAGTTTTGCGCAGTGTTAACTCAAACATGGATATCTGACTCATACGGAGTCCGTTTTGGCTCCACAAGTAGTCAAAACGTTTGTGACAACCAGATGCTTCAAAGGATTCTTTCATAGGGAACTTTTGGAGAACTTTTCTTAAGGAGTTTGTTCAGAAACTTGTATAGAAACTTTCTTAATGAGCACTCGACAAACGCATTTCAAGAACATACACAAAGTCCTAGATATGGACCTAGTGCATCATCATAACTGAGGTCTCTTGAATTTCCTACAAGTAAATGGATCTCATATGGATATATTTAGTGAAGTAGAATGGAAAAAATCGAATGCAACTACACAAGAACCAGTCTGTAACTGTCGTTCGGAATCAGTTTTGCACAGTGTTAACTGAAACATGGATATCTGACTCATACGGACTCCGTTTTGGCTCCACAAGTAGTAAAAATGTCTGTGACGACCAGATGCTTGAAAGGATTCTTTCATATGGAACTTTTGGAGAACTTTTCTTGAGGAGTTCGTTCAGAAACTTGTATAGAAACATTATTAATGAGCACTCGACAAACGCATTTCGAGAACATACACAAAGTCCCAGCTATGGACCTAGTGCATCATCATAACTGAGGTCTCTTGCATTTCCCTACAAGTAAATGGATCTCATATGGAGATGTTTAGTGAAGTAGAATGGAAAAAGTCGAATGTAACTACACATGAACCAGCGTGTAACTATCGTTCGGAATCAGTTTTGCGCAGTGTTAACTGAAACATGGATATCTGACTCATACGGAGTCCATTTTGGCTCGACAAGTAGTCAAAATGTCTGTGACGACCAGATGCTTCAAAGGATTCTTTCATATGGATCTTTTGGAGAACTTTTCTTAAGGAGTTCGTTCAGAAACTTGTATAGAAACTTTCTTAATGAGCACTCGACAAACGCATTTTGAGAACATACACAAAGTCCCAGCTATGGACCTAGTGCATCATCATAACTGAGGTCTCTTGCATTTCACTACAAGTAAATGGATCTCATATGGAGATGTTTAGTGAAGTAGAATGGAAAAAATCGAATGCAACTACACAAGAACCAGTCTATAACTGTCGTTCGGAATCAGTTTTGCGCAGTGTTAACTCAAACATGGATATCTGACTCATACGGAGTCCGTTTTGGCTCCACAAGTAGGCAAAACGTTTGTGACAACCAGATGCTTCAAAGGATTCTTTCATAGGGAACTTATGGAGAACTTTTCTTAAGGAGTTCGTTCAGAAACTTGTATAGAAACTTTCTTAATGAGCACTCGACAAACGCATTTCGAGAACATACACAAAGTCCCAGCTATGGACCTAGTGCATCATCATAACTGAGGTCTCTTGAATTTGCCTACAAGTAAATGGATCTCATATGGAGATGTTTAGTGAAGTAGAAAGGAAAAAATCGAATGCAACTACACAAGAACCAGTCTGTAACTGTCGTTCGGAATCAGTTTTGCGCAGTGTTGAAACATGGATATCTGACTCATACGGAGTCCGTTTTGGTCCACAAGTAGTCAAAACGTTTGTGACGACCAAATGCTTCAAAGGATTCTTTCATAGGGAACTTTTGGAGAACTTTTCTTAAGGAGTACGTTCAGAAACATGTATAGAAACTTTCTTAATGAGCACTCGACAAACGCATTTCGAGAACGTACACAAAGTCCCAGCTATGGACCTAGTGCATCATCATAACTGAGGTCTCTTGCATTTCCCTCCAAGTAATTGGATCTCATATGGAGATGTTTAGTGAAGTAGAATGGAAAAAATTGAATGCAACTACACAAGAACCAGTCTGTAACTATCGTTCGGAATCAGTTTTGCGCAGTGTTAACTGAAACATGGATATCTGACTCATACGGAGTCCGTTTGGCTCAACAAGTGTTCAAAACATTTGTGACGACCAGATGCTTCAAAGGATTCTTTCGTAGGGAACATTTGGAGAACTTTTTAAGGAGTTCGTTCAGAAACTTGTATAGAAACTTTCTTAATGAGCACTCGACAAACGCATTTTGAGAACATACACAAAGTCCCAGCTATGGACCTAGTGCATCATCATAACTGAGGTCTCTTGCATTTCCCTACAAGTAAATGGATCTCATATGGAGGTGTTTAGTGAAGTAGAATGGAAAAAATCGAATGCAACTACACAAGAACCAGTCTATAATTGTCGTGCGGAATCAGTTTTGCGCAGTGTTAACTCAAACATGGATATCTGACTCATACGGAGTCCGTTTTGGCTCCACAAGTAGTCAAAATGTCTGTGACGACCAGATGCTTGAAAGGATTCTTTTGGAGACCTTTCCTTAAGGAGTTCGTTCAGAAACTTGTATAGAAACTTTCTTAATGAGCACTCGACAAACGCATTTCGAGAACGTACACAAAGTCCCAGCTATGGACCTAGTGCATCATCATAACTGAGGTCTCTTGCATTTCCCTCCAAGTAATTGGATCTCATATGGAGATGTTTAGTGAAGTAGAATGGAAAAAATTGAATGCAACTACACAAGAACCAGTCTGTAACTGTCGTTCGGAATCAGTTTTGCACAGTGTTAACTGAAACATGGATATCTGACTCATACGGAGTCCGTTTGGCTCAACAAGTGTTCAAAACGTTTGTGACAACCAGATGCTTCAAAGGATTCTTTCGTAGGGAACTTTTGGAGAACTTTTTAAGGAGTTCGTTCAGAAACTTGTATAGAAACTTTCTTAATGAACACTCGACAAACACATTTTGAGAACATACACAAAGTCCCAGCTATGGACCTAGTGCATCAACATAACTGAGGTCTCTTGCATTTCCCTACAAGTAATTGGATCTCATATGGAGATGTTTAGTGAAGTAGAATGGAAAGAATCGAATGCAACTACACAAGAATAAGTCTGTAACTGTCATTCGGAATCACTTTTGCGCAGTGTTAACTGAAACATGGATATCTGACTCATAGAGAGTCCGTTTTGGCTCCACAAGTGGTCAAAACATTTGTGATGGCCAGATGCTTCAAAGGATTCTTTCATAGGGAACTTTTCGAGAACTTTTCTTAAGGAGTTCGTTCAGAAACTTGTATAGAAACTTTCTTAATGAGCACTCGACAAACGCATTTCGAGAACATACACAAAGACCTAGCTATGGACCTAGTGCATCATCATAACTGAGGTCTCTTGAATTTCCTACAAGTAAATGGATCTCATATGGAGATATTTAGTGAAGTAGAATGGAAAAAATCGAATGCAACTACACAAGAACCAGTCTGTAATTGTCGTTCGGAATCAGTTTTGCACAGTGTTAACTGAAACATGGATATCGGACTCATACGGAGTCTGTTTGGGCTCCACAAGTAGTCAAAATGTCTGTGACGACCAGATGCTTGAAAGGATTCTTTCATATGGAACTTTTGGAGAACTTTTCTTAAGGAGTTCGTTCAGAAACTTGTATAGAAACATTCTTAATGAGCACTCGACAAACGCATTTCGAGAACATACACAAAGTCCCAGCTATGGACCTAGTGCATCATTACAACTGAGGTCTCTTGCATTTCCCTACAAGTAAATGGATCTCATATGGAGATGTTTAGTGAACTAGAATGGAAAAAATCGAATGCAACTACACATGAACCAGCGTGTAACTGTCGTTCGGAATCAGTTTTGCGCAGTGTTAACTGAAACATGGATATCGGACTCATACGGAGTCCATTTTGGCTCCACAAGTAGTCAAAATGTCTGTGACGACCAGATGCTTCAAAGGATTCTTTCATATGGAACTTTTGGAGAACTTTTCTTAAGGAGTTCGTTCAGAAACTTGTATAGAAACTTTCTTAATGAGCACTCGACAAACGCATTTTGAGAACATACACAAAGTCCTAGCTATGGACCTAGTGCATCATCATAACTGAGGTCTCTTGCATTTCCCTACAAGTAAATGGATCTCATATGGAGATGTTTAGTGAAGTAGAATGGAAAAAATCGAATGCAACTACACAAGAACCAGTCTATAACTGTCGTTCGAAATCAGTTTTGCGCAGTGTTAACTCAAACATGGATATCTGACTCATACGGAGTCCGTTTTGGCTCCACAAGTAGGCAAAACGTTTGTGACAACCAGATGCTTAAAAGGATTCTGTCATAGGGAACTTATGGAGAACTTTTCTTAAGGATTTCGTTCAGAAACTTGTATAGAAACTTTCTTAATGAGCACTCGACAAACGCATTTCGAGAACATACACAAAGTCCCAGCTATGGACCTAGTGCATCATCATAACTGAGGTCTCTTGAATTTCCCTACAAGTAAATGGATCTCATATGGAGATGTTTAGTGAAGTAGAAAGGAAAAAATCTAATGCAACTACACAAGAACCAGTCTCTAACTGTCGTTCGGAATCAGTTTTGCGCAGTGTTGAAACATGGATATCTGACTCATAAGGAGTCCGTTTTGGTCCACAAGTAGTCAAAACGTTTGTGACGACCAAATGCTTCAAAGGACTCTTTCATAGGGAACTTTTGGGAAACTTTTCTTAAGGAGTTCGTTCAGAAACATGTATAGAAACTTTCTTAATGAGCACTCGACAAACGCATTTCGAGAACGTACACAAAGTCCCAGCTATGGACCTAGTGCTTCATCATAACTGAGGTCTCTTGCATTTCCCTCCAAGTAATTGGATCTCATATGGAGATGTTTAGTGAAGTAGAATGGAAAAAATTGAATGCAACTACACAAGAACCAGTCTGTAACTGTCGTTCGGAATCAGGTTTGCGCAGTGTTAACTGAAACATGGATATCTGACTCATACGGAGTCCGTTTGGGCTCAACAAGTGTTCAAAACATTTGTGACGACCAGATGCTTCAAAGTATTCTTTCGTAGGGAACTTTTGGAGAACTTTTTAAGGAGTTCGTTCAGAAACTTGTATAGAAACTTTCTTAATGAACACTCGACAAACACATTTTGAGATCATACACAAAGTCCCAGCTATGGACCTATTGCATCAACATAACTGAGGTCTCTTGCATTTCCCTACAAGTAATTGGATCTCATATGGAGATGTTTAGTCAATTAGAATGGAAAGAATCGAATGCAACTACACAAGAATAAGTCTGTAACTATCGTTCGGAATCAGTTTTGCGCAGTGTTAACTGAAACATGGATATCTGACTCACAGAGAGTCCGTTTTGGCTCCACAAGTGGTCAAAACATTTGTGATGGCCAGATGCTTCAAAGGATTCTTTCATAGGGAACTTTTGGTGACCTTTCCTTAAGGAGTTCGTTCAGAAACTTGTATAGAAACTTTCTTAATGAGCACTCGACAAACGCATTTCGAGAACATACACAAAGTCCCAGCTATGGACCTAGTGCATCATCATAACTGAGGTCTCTTGCATTTGCCTACAAGTAATGTGATCTCATATGGAGATGTTTAATGAATTAGAATGGAAAAAATCGAATGCAACTACACAAGAACCAGTTTGTAACTGTCATTCGGAATCTGTTTTGCGCAATGTTAACTGAAACATGGATATCTGACTCATACGGAGTCCATTTTGGCTCCACAAGTAGTCAAAATATCTGTGACGACCAGATGCTTCAAAGGATTCTTTCATATGGAACTTTTGGAGAACTTTTCTTAAGGAGTTCATTCAGAGAGTTGTATAGAAACTTTCTTAATGAGCACTTGACAAACGCATTTTGAGAACATACACAAAGTCCCAGCTATGGACCTAGTGCATCATCATAACTGAGGTCTCTTGCATTTCCCTACAAGTAAATGGATCTCATATGGAGATGTTTAGTGAAGTAGAATGGAAAAAATCGAATGCAACTACACAAGAACCAGTCTATAACTGTCGTTCGGAATCAGTTTTGCGCAGTGTTAACTCAAACATGGATATCTGACTCATACAGAGTCCGTTTTGGCTCCACAAGTAGTCAAAACGTTTGTGACAACCAGATGCTTGAAAGGATTATTTGATAGGGAACTTTTGGAGAACTTTTCTTAAGGAGTTCGTTAAGAAACTTGTATAGAAACTTTCTTAATGAGCACTCGACAAACGCATTTCGAGAAGATACACAAAGTCCCAGCTATGGACCTAGTGCATCATCATAACCGAGGTCTCTTGAATTTCCCTACAAGTAAATGGATCTCATATGGAGATGTTTAGTGAAGTAGAATGGAAAGAATCGAATGCAACTACACAAGAATAAGTCTGTAACTATCGTTCGGAATCAGTTTTGCGCAGTGTTAACTGAAACATGGATATCTGACTCACAGAGAGTCCGTTTTGGCTCCACAAGTGGTCAAAACGTTTGTGACGACCAGATGCTTCAAAGGATTCTTTCATAGGGAAGTTTTGGAGAACTTTTCTTAAGGAGTTCCTTCAGAAACTTGTATAGAAACTTTCTTAATGAGCACTCGACAAACGCATTTCGAGAAGATACACAAAGTCCCAGCTATGGACCTAGTGCATCATCATAACCGAGGTCTCTTGAATTTCCCTACAAGTAAATGGATCTAATATGGAGATGTTTAGTGAAGTAGAATGGAAAAAATTGAATGCAACTACACAAGAACCAGTCTGTAACTGTCGTTCGGAATCAGTTTTGCGCAGTGTTGAAACAAGGATATCTGACTCATACGGAGTCCGTTTTGGTCCACAAGTAGTCAAAACGTTTGTGATGACCAAATGCTTCAAAGGATTCTTTCATAGGGAACTTTTGGAGAACTTTTCTTAAGGAGTTCGTTCAGAAACATGTATAGAAACTTTCTTAATGAGCACTCGACAAACGCATTTCGAGAACGTACACAAAGTCCCAGCTATGGACCTACTGCATCATCATAACTGAGGTCTCTTGCATTTCCCTCCAAGTAATTGGATCTCATATGGAGATGTTTAGTGAAGTAGAATGAAAAAATTGAATGCAACTACACAAGAGCCAGTCTATAACTGTCGTTCGGAATCAGTTTTGCGCAGTGTTAACTGAAACATGGATATCTGACCCATACGGAGTCCGTTTGGGCTCAACAAGTGTTCAAAACGTTTGTGACGACCAGATGCTTCAAAGGATTCTTTCGTAGGGAACTTTTGGACAACTTTTTAAGGAGTTCGTTCAGAAACTTGTATAGAAACTTTCTTAATGAACACTCGACAAACACATTTTGAGAACATACACAAAGTCCCAGCTATGGACCTAGTGCATCAACATAACTGAGGTCTCTTGCATTTCCCTACAAGTAATTGGATCTCATATGGAGATGTTTAGTGAAGTAGAATGGAAAGAATCGAATGCAACTACACAAGAATAAGTCTGTAACTGTCGTTCGGAATCAGTTTTGCGCAGTGTTAACTGAAACATGGATATCTGACTCATAGAGAGTCCGTTTTGGCTCCACAAGTGGTCAAAACATTTGTGATGGCCAGATGCTTCAAAGGATTCTTTCATAGGGAACTTTTGGAGACCTTTCCTTAAGGAGTTCGTTCAGAAACTTGTATAGAAACTTTCTTAATGAGCACTCGACAAACGCATTTCGAGAACATACACAAAGTCCCACCTATGGACCTAGTGCATCATCATAACTGAGGTCTCTTGCATTTCCCCACAGGTAAATGGATCTAATATGGAGATGTTTAGTGAAGTAGAATGGAAAAAATCGAATGCAACTACACAAGAACTAGTTTGTAACTGTTGTCCGGAATCAGTTTTGCGCAGTGTTAACTGAAACATGGATATCTGACTCATACGGAGTCCATTTTGGCTCCACAAGTAGTCAAAATGTCTGTGACGACCAGATGCTTCAATGGATTCTTTCATATGGAACTTTTGGAGAACTATTCTTAAGGAGTTCGTTCAGAAACTTGTATAGAAACTTTCTTAATGAGCACTCGACAAACGCATTTTGAGAACATACACAAAGTCCCAGCTATGGACCTAGTGCATATTCATAACTGAGGTCTCTTGCATTTCCCTACAAGTAAATGGATCTCATATGGAGATGTTTAGTGAAGTAGAATGGAAGAAATCGAATGCAACTACACAAGAACCAGTCTATAACTGTCGTTCGGAATCAGTTTTGCGCAGTGTTAACTCAAACATGGATATCTGACTCATACGGAGTCCGTTTTGGCTCCACAAGTAGTCAAAATTTTTGTGACAACCAGATGCTTCAAAGGATTCTTTCATAGGGAACTTTTGGAGAACTTTTCTTAAGGAGTTCGTTCAGAAACTTGTATAGAAACTTTCTTAATGAGCACTCGACAAACGCATTTCGAGAACATACACAAAGTCCCAGCTATGGACCTAGTGCATCATCATAACTGAGGTCTCTTGAATTTCCCTACAAGTAAATGGATCTCATATGGATATGTTTAGTGAAGTAGAATGGAAAAAATTGAATGCAACTACACAAGAACCAGTCTGTAACTATCGTTCGGAATCAGTTTTGCGCAGTGTTGAAACATGGATATCTGACTCATACGGAGTCCGTTTTGGTCCACAAGTAGTCAAAACGTTTGTGACGACCAAATGCTTCAAAGGATTCTTTCATAGGGAACTTTTGGAGAACTTTTCTTAAGGAGTTCGTTCAGAAACATGTATAGAAACTTTCTTAATGAGCACTCGACAAACGCATTTCGAGAACGTACACAAAGTCCCAGCTATGGACCTACTGCATCATCATAACTGAGGTCTCTTGCATTTCCCTCCAAGTAATTGGATCTCATATGGAGATGTTTAGTGAAGTAGAATGGAAAAAATTGAATGCAACTACACAAGAACCAGTCTATAACTGTCGTTCGGAATCAGTTTTGCGCAGTGTTAACTGAAACATGGATATCTGACCCATACGGAGTCTGTTTGGGCTCAACAAGTGTTCAAAACGTTTGTGACGACCAGATGCTTCAAAGGATTCTTTTGTAGGGAACTTTTGGACAACTTTTTAAGGAGTTCCTTCAGAAACTTGTATAGAAACTTTCTTAATGAACACTCGACAAACACATTTCGAGAAGATACACAAAGTCCCAGCTATGGACCTAGTGCATCATCATAACTGAGGTCTCTTGCATTTCCCCATAGGTATATGGATCTCATATGGAGATGTTTAGTGAAGTAGAATGGAAAAAATCGAATGCAACTACACAAGAACCAGTTTGTAACTGTTGTTCGGAATCAGTTTTGCGCAGTGTTAACTGAAACATGGATATCTGACTTATACGGAGTCCATTTTGTCTCCACAAGTAGTCAAAATGTCTGTGACGACCAGATGCTTCAAAGGATTCTTTCATATGGAACTTTTGGAGAACTTTCCTTAAGGAGTTCGTTCAGAAACTTGTATAGAAACTTTCTTAATGAGCACTCGACAAACGCATTTTGAGAACATACACAAAGTCCCAGCTATGGACCTAGTGCATCATCATAACTGAGGTCTCTTGCATTTCCCTACAAGTAAATGGATCTCATATGGAGATGTTTAGTGAAGTAGAAAGGAAAAAATCGAATGCAACTACACAAGAACCACTCTATAATTGTCGTTCAGAATCAGTTTTGCGCAGTGTTAACTCAAACATGGATATCTGACTCATACGGAGTCCGTTTTGGCTCCACAAGTAGTCAAAACGTTTGTGACAACCAGATGCTTCAAAGGATTCTTTCATAGGGAACTTTTGGAGAACTTTTCTTAAGGAGTTCGTTCAGAAACATGTATAGAAACTTTCTTAATGAGCACTCGACAAACGCATTTCGAGAACATACACAAAGTCCCAGCTATGGACCTAGTGCATCATCATAACTGAGGTCTCTTGAATGTCCCTACAAGTAAATGGATCTCATATGGAGATGTTTAGTGAAGTAGAATGGAAAAAATTGAATGCAACTACACAAGAACCAGTCTGTAACAGTCGTTCGGAATCAGTTTTGCGCAGTGTTGAAACATGGATATCTGACTCATACGGAGTCCGTTTTGGTCCACAAGTAGTCAAAACGTTTGTGACGACCAAATGCTTCAAAGTATTCTTTCATAGGGAACTTTTGGAGAACTTTTCTTAAGGAATTCGTTCAGAAACATGTATAAAAACTTTCTTAATGAGCACTCGACAAACGCATTTCGAGAACGTACACAAAGTCCCAGCTATGGACCTACTGCATCATCATAACTGAGGTCTCTTGTATTTCCCTCCAAGTAATTGGATCTCATATGGAGATGTTTAGTGAAGTAGAATGGAAAAAATTGAATGCAACTACACAAGAACCAGTCTGTAACTGTCGTTCGGAATCAGTTTTGCGCAGTGTTAACTGAAACATGGATATCTGACCCATACGGAGTCCGTTTGGGCTCAACAAGTGTTCAAAACGTTTGTGACGACCAGATGCTTCAAAGGATTCTTTCGTAGGGAACTTTTGGAGAACTTTTTAAGGAGTTCGTTCAGAAACTTGTATAGAAACTTTCTTAATGAACACTCGACAAACACATTTTGAGAACATACACAAAGTCCCAGCTATGGACCTAGTGCATCAACATAACTGAGGTCTCTTGCATTTACCTACAAGTAATTGGATCTCATATGGAGATGTTTAGTGAAGTAGAATGGAAAGAATCGAATGCAACTACACAAGAACAAGTCTGTAACTGTCGTTCGGAATCAGTTTTGCGCAGTATTAAATGAAACATGGATATCTGACTCATAGAGAGTCCGTTTTGGCTCCACAAGTGGTCAAAACATTTGTGATGGCCAGATGCTTCAAAGGATTCTTTCATAGTGAACTTTTGGAGACCTATCCTTAAGGAGTTCGTTCAGAAACTTGTATAGAAACTTTCTTAATGAGCACTCGACAAACGCATTTCGAGAACATACACAAAGTCCCAGCTATGGACCTAGTGCATCATCATAACTGAGGTCTCTTGAATTTCCCTACAAGTAAATGGATCTCATATTGAGATGTTTAGTGAAGTAGAATGGAAAAAATCGAATGCAACTACACAAGAACCAGTCTGTAACTGTCGTTCGGAATTAGTTTTGCGGAGTGTTGAAACATGGATATCTGACTCATACGGAGTCCGTTTTGGTCCACAAGTAGTCAAAACGTTTGTGACGACCAAATGCTTCAAAGGATTTTTCAGAGGGAACTTTTGGAGAACTTTTCTTAAGGAGTTCGTTCAGAAACATGTATAGAAACTTTCTTAATGAGCACTCGACAAACGCATTTCGAGAACGTACACAAAGTCCCAGCTATGGACCTACTGCATCATCATAACTGAGGTCTCTTGCATTTCCCTCCAAGTAATTGGATCTCATATGGAGATGTTTAGTGAAGTAGAATGGAAAAAATTGAATGCAACTACACAAGAACCAGTCTGTAACTGTCGTTCGGAATCAGTTTTGCCCAGTGTTAACTGAAACATGGATATCTGACCCATACGGAGTCCGTTTGGGCTCAACAATTGTTCAAAACGTTTGTGACGACCAGATGCCTCAAAAGATTCTTTCGCAGCGAACTTTTGGAGAACTTTTTAAGGAGTTCGTTCAGAAACTTGTATAGAAACTTTCTTAATGAACACTCGACAGACACATTTTGAGAACATACACAAAGTCCCAGCTATGGACCTAGTGCATCAACATAACTGAGGTCTCTTGCATTTCCCTACAAGTAATTGGATCTCATATGGAGATGTTTAGTGAAGTAGAATGGAAAGAATCGAATGCAACTACACAAGAACAAGTCTGTAACTGTCGTTCGGAATCAGTTTTGCGCAGTGTTAACTGAAACATGGATATTTGACTCATAGAGAGTCCGTTTTGGCTCCACAAGTGGTCAAAACATTTGTGATGGCCAGATGCTTCAAAGGATTCTTTCATAGGGAACTTTTGGAGACCTTTCCTTAAGGAGTTCGTTCAGAAACTTGTATAGAAACTTTCTTAATGAGCACTCGACAAATGCATTTCGAGAACATACACAAAGTCCCAGCTATGGACGTAGCATCATCATAATTGAGGTCTCTTGCATTTCCCTACAAGTAAATGGATCTCATATGGAGATGTTTAGTGAAGTAGAATGGAAAAAATTGAATGCAACTACACAAGAACCAGTCTATAACTGTCGTTCGGAATCAGTTTTGCGCAGTGTTAACTCAAACATGGATATCTGACTCATACGGAGTCTGTTTTGGCTCCACAAGTAGTCAAAACGTTTGTGACAACCAGATGCTTCAAAGGATTCTTTCATAGGGAACTTTTGGAGAACTTTTCTTAAGGAGTTCGTTCAGAAACTTGTATAGAAACTTTCTTAATGAGCACTCGACAAACGCATTTCGAGAACATACACAAAGTCCCAGCTATGGACCTAGTGCATCATCATAACTGAGGTCTCTTGAATTTCCCTACAAGTAAATGGATCTCATATGGAGATGTTTAGTGAAGTAGAATGGAAAAAATCGAATGCAACTACACAAGAACCAGTTTGTAACTGTCGTTCGGAATCAATTTTGCGCAGTGTTGAAACATGGATATCTGACTCATACGGAGTCCGCTTAGGTCCACAATTAGTCAAAACGTTTGTGACGACCAAATGCTTCAAAGGATTCTTTCATAGGGAACTTTTGGAGAACTTTTCTTAAGGAGTTCGTTCAGAAACATGTATAGAATTTCCTTAATGAGCACTCGACAAACGCATTTCGAGAACGTACACAAAGTCCCAGCTATGGACCTAGTGCATCATCATAACTGAGGTCTCTTGCATTTCCCTCCAAGTAATTGGATCTCATATGGAGATGTTTAGTGAAGTAGAATGGAAAAAATTGAATGCAACTACACAAGAACCAGTCTGTAACTGTCGTTCGGAATCAGTTTTGCGCAGTGTTAACTGAAACATGGATATCTGACTCATACGGAGTCCGTTTGGCACAACAAGTGTTCAAAACATTTGTGACGACCAGAGCTTCAAAGGATTCTTTCGTAGGTAACTTTTGGAGAACTTTTTAAGGAGTTCGTTCAGAAACTTGTATAGAAACTTTCTTAATGAACACTCGACAAACACATTTTGAGAACATACACAAAGTCCCAGCTATGGACCTAGTGCATCAACATAACTGAGGTCTCTTGCATTTCCCTACAAGTAATTGGATCTCATATGGAGATGTTTAGTGAAGTAGAATGGAAAGAATCGAATGCAACTACACAAGAACAAGTCTGTAACTGTCGTTCAGAATCAGTTTTGCGCAGTGTTAACTGAAACATGGATATCTGACTCATAGAGAGTCCGTTTTGGCTCCACAAGTGGTCAAAACATTTGTGATGGCCAGATGCTTCAAAGGATTCTTTCATAGGGAACTTTTGGAGACCTTTCCTTAAGGAGTTCGTTCAGAAACTTGTATAGAAACTTTCTTAATGAGCACTCGACAAACGCATTTCGAGAACATACACAAAGTCCCAGCTATGGACGTAGCATCATCATAATTGAGGTCTCTTGCATTTCCCTACAAGTAAATGGATCTCATATGGAGATGTTTAGTGAAGTAGAATGGAAAAAATCGAATGCAACTACACAAGAACCAGTCTATAACTGTCGTTTGGAATCAGTTTTGCGCAGTGTTAACTCAAACATGGATATCTGACTCATACGGAGTCTGTTTTGGCTCCACAAGTAGTCAAAACGTTTGTGACAACCAGATGCTTCAAAGGATTCTTTCATAGGGAACTTTTGGAGAACTTTTCTTAAGGAGTTCGTTCAGAAACTTGTATAGAAACTTTCTTAATGAGCACTCGACAAACGCATTTCGAGAACATACACAAAGTCCCAGCTATGGACCTAGTGCATCATCATAACTGAGGTCTCTTGCATTTCCCTACAAGTAAATCGATCTCATATGGAGATGTTTAGTGAAGTAGAATGGAAAAAATCGAATGCAACTACACAAGAACCAGTTTGTAACTGTCGTTCGGAATCAGTTTTGCGCAGTGTTGAAACATGGATATCTGACTCATACGGAGTCCGCTTTGGTCCACAAGTAGTCAAAACATTTGTGACGATCAAATGCTTCAAAGGATTCTTTCATAGGGAACTTTTGGAGAACTTTTCTTAAGGAGTTCGTTCAGAAACATGTATAGAATTTTCTTAATGAGCACTCGACAAACGCATTTCGAGAACATACACAAAGTCCCAGCTATGGACCTAGTGCATCATCATAACTGAGGTCTCTTGCATTTCCCTCCAAGTAATTGGATCTCATATGGAGATGTTTAGTGAAGTAGACTGGAAAAAATTGAATGCAACTACACAAGAACCAGTCTGTAACTGTCGTTCGGAATCAGTTTTGCGCAGTGTTAACTGAAACATGGATATCTGACTCATACGGAGTCCGTTTGGCTCAACAAGTGCTCAAAACGTTTGTGACGACCAGATGCTTCAAAGGATTCTTTCGTAGGGAACTTTTGGAGAACTTTTTAAGGAGTTCGTTCAAAAACTTGTATAGAAACTTTCTTAATGAACACTCGACAAACACATTTTGAGAACATACACAAAGTCCCAGCTATGGACCTGGTGCATCAACATAACTGAGGTCTCTTGGATTTCCCTACAAGTAATTGGATCTCATATGGAGATGTTTAGTGAAGTAGAATGGAAATAATCGAATGCAACTACACAAGAACCAGTCTATAACTGTCGTTCGGAA
>NC_057805.1:429736655-429739829 GCF_018294505.1 Triticum aestivum
TGCGCAGTGTTAACTGAAACATGGATATCTGACTCATACGGAGTCCGTTTGGCTCAACAAGTGCTCAAAACGTTTGTGACGACCAGATGCTTCAAAGGATTCTTTCGTAGGGAACTTTTGGAGAACTGTTTAAGGAGTTCGTTCAAAAACTTGTATAGAAACTTTCTTAATGAACACTCGACAAACACATTTTGAGAACATACACAAAGTCCCAGCTATGGACCTGGTGCATCAACATAACTGAGGTCTCTTGGATTTCCCTACAAGTAATTGGATCTCATATGGAGATGTTTAGTGAAGTAGAATGGAAATAATCGAATGCAACTACACAAGAACAAGTCTGTAACTGTCGTTCGGAATCAGTTTTGCGCAGTTTTAATTGAAACATGGATATCTGACTCATAGAGAGTCCGTTTTGGCTCCACAAGTGGTCAAAACATTTGTGATGGCCAGATGCTTCAAAGGGTTCTTTCATAGGGAACTTTTGGAGACCTTTCCTTAAGGAGTTCGTTCAGAAACTTGTATAGAAACTTTCTTAATGAGCACTCGACAAACGCATTTCGAGAACATACACAAAGTCCCAGCTATGGACCTAGTGCATCATCATAACAGAGGTCTCTTGCATTTCCCTACAAGTAATGTGATCTCATATGGAGATGTTTAGTGAAGTAGAATGGAAAAAATCGAATGCAACTACACAAGAACCAGTTTGTAACTGTCGTTCGGAATCAGTTTTGGGCAGTGTTAACTGAAACATGGATATCTGACTCATACGGAGTCCGTTTTGGCTCCAGAAGTAGTCAAAATGTCTGTGACGACCAGATGCTTGAAAGGATTCTTTCATATGGAACTTTTGGAGAACTTTTCTTAAGGAGTTCGTTCAGAAACTTGTATAGAAACATTCTTAATGACCACTAGACAAACGCATTTCGAGAACATACACAAAGTCCCAGCTATGGACCTAGTGCATCATCATAACTGAGGTCTCTTGCATTTCCCCACAGGTAAATGGATCTCATATGGAGATGTTTAGTGAAGTAGAATGGAAAAAATCGAATGCAACTACACATGAACCAGTGTGTAACTGTCGTTCGGAATCAGTTTTGCGCAGTGTTAAGTGAAACATGGATATCCGACTAATACGGAGTCCATTTTGGCTCCACAAGTAGTCAAAATATCTGTGACGACCAGATGCTTCAAAGCCTTCTTTCATATGGAACTTTTGGAGAACTTTTCTTAAAGAGTTCGTTCAGAAACTTGTATAGAAACTTTCTTAATGAGCACTCGACAAACGCATTTTGAGAACATACACAACGTCCCAGCTATGGACCTAGTGCATCATCATAAATGAGGTCTCTTGCATTTCCCTACAAGTAAATGGATCTCATATGGAGATGTTTAGTGAAGTAGAATGGAAAAAATCGAATGCAACTACACAAGAACCAGTCTGTAACTGTCGTTCGGAATCAGTTTTGCGCAGTGTTGAAACATGGATATCTGACTCATACGGAGTCCGTTTTGGTCCACAAGTAGTCAAAACGTTTGTGACGACAAAATGCTTCAAAGGATTCTTTCATAGGGAACTTTTGGAGAACTTTTCTTAAGGAGTTCGTTCAGAAACATGTATAGAAACTTTCTTAATGAGCACTCGACAAACGCATTTCGAGAACATACACAATGTCCCAGCTATGGACCTAGTGCATCATCATAACTGAGGTCTCCTGCATTTCCCTCCAAGTAATTGGATCTCATATGGAGATGTTTAGTGAAGTAGAATGGAAAATTTTGAATGCAACTACACAAGAACCAGTCTGTAACTGTCGTTCGGAATCAGTTTTGCGCAGTGTTAACTGAAACATGGATATTTGACTCATACGGAGTCCGTTTGGGCTCAACAAGTGTTCAAAACGTTTGTGACGACTAGATGCTTCAAAGGATTCTTTTTAAGGAGTTCGTTCAGAAAATTGTATAAAAACTTTCTTAATGAACACTCGAGAAACACATTTTGAGAACATACAAAAAGTCCCAGCTATGGACCTAGTGCATCAACATAACTGAGGTCTCTTGCATTTCCCTACAAGGAATTGGATCTCATATGGAGATGTTTAGTGAAGTAGAATGGAAAGAATCAAATGCAACTACACAAGAACAAGTCTGTAACTTTCGTTCGGAATCAGTTTTGCGCAGTGTTAACTGAAACATGGATATCTGACTCATAGAGAGTCCGTTTTGGCTCCACAAGTGGTCAAAACAATTGTGATGGCCAGATGCTTCAGAGGATTCTTTCATAGGGAACTTTTGGAGACCTTTCCTTAAGGAGTTCATTCAGAAACTTGTATTGAAACTTTCTTAATGAGCACTCGACAAACGCATTTCGAGAACATACACAAAGTCCCAGCTATGGACCTAGTGCATCATCATAACTGAGGTCTCCTGCATTTGCCTACAAGTAACGTGATCTCATATGGAGATGTTTAGTGAAGTAGAATGGAAAAAATGGAATGCAACTACGCAAGAACCAGTTTGTAACTGTCGTTCGGAATCAGTTTTGCGCAGTGTTAACTGAAACATGGATATCTGACTCATACGGAGTCCGTTTTGGCTCCACAAGTAGTCAAAATGTCTGTGACGACAAGATGCTTGAAAGGATTCTTTCATATGGAACTTTTGGAGAACTTTTCTTAAGGAGTTCGTTCAGAAACTTGTATAGAAACATTCTTAATCAGCACTCGACAAACGCATTTCGAGAACATACACAAATTCCCAGCTATGGACCTAGTGCATCATCATAACTGAGGTCTCTTGCATTTCCCCACAGGTAAATGGATCTCATATGGAGATGTTTAGTGAAGTAGAATGGAAAAAATCGAATGCAACTACACATGAACCAGTGTGTAACTGTCGTTCGGAATCAGTTTTGCGCAGTGTTAACTGAAACATGTATATCTGACTCATACGGAGTCCATTTTGGCTCCACAAGTAGTCAAAATGTCTATGACGACTAGATGCTTCAAAGGATTCTTTCATATGGAACTTTTGGAGAACTTTTCTTAAGGAGTTCGTTCAGAAACTTGTATAGAAACTTTCTTAATGAGCACTCGACAAACGCATTTTGAGAACGTACACAAAGTCCCAGCTATGGACCTAGTGCATCATCATAACTGAGGTCTCATG
>NC_057805.1:429739840-429745001 GCF_018294505.1 Triticum aestivum
ACTGTCGTTCGGAATCAGTTTTGCGCAGTGTTAACTGAAACATGTATATCTGACTCATACGGAGTCCATTTTGGCTCCACAAGTAGTCAAAATGTCTATGACGACTAGATGCTTCAAAGGATTCTTTCATATGGAACTTTTGGAGAACTTTTCTTAAGGAGTTCGTTTAGAAACTTGTATAGAAACTTTCTTAATGAGCACTCGACAAACGCATTTTGAGAACGTACACAAAGTCCCAGCTATAGACCTAGTGCATCATCATAACTGAGGTCTCTTGCATTTCCCTACAAGTAAATGGATCTCATATGGCGATGTTTAGTGAAGTAGAATGGAAAAAATCGAATGCAACTACACAAGAACCAGTCTATAACTGTCGTTCGGAATCAGTTTTGCGCAGTGTTAACTCAAACATGGATATCTGACTCATACGGAGTCCGTTTTGGCTCCACAAGTCGTCAAAATGTTTGTGACAACCAGATGCTTCAAAGGATTCTTTCATAGGGAACTTTTGGAGAACTTTTCTTAAGGAGTTCGTTCAGAAACTTGTATAGAAACTTTCTTAATGAGCACTTGACAAACGCATTTCGAGAACATACACAAAGTCCCAGCTATGGACCTAGTGCATCATCATAACTGAGGTCTCTTGAATTTCCCTACAAGTAAATGGATCTCATATGGAGATGTTTAGTGAAGTAGAATGGAAAAAATCGAATGCAACTACACAAGAACCAGTCTCTAACTGTCGTTCGGAATCAGTTTTGCGCAGTGTTGAAACATGGATATCTGACTCATACGGAGTCCGTTTTGGTCCACAAGTAGTCAAAACGTTTGTGCCGACCAAATGCTTCAAAGCATTCTTTCATAGGGAACTTTTGGAGAACTTTTCTTAAGGAATTCGTTCAGAAACATGTATAAAAACTTTCTTAATGAGCAATCGACAAACGCATTTCGAGAACGTACACAAAGTCCCAGCTATGGACCTACTGCATCATCATAAATGAGGTCTCCTGCATTTCCCTCCAAGTAATTGGATCTCATATAGAGATGTTTAGTGAAGTAGAATGGAAAAAATTGAATGCAACTACACAAGAACCAGTCTGTAACTGTCGTTCGGAATCAGTTTTGCGCAGTGTTAACTGAAACATGGATATCTGACCCATACGGAGTCAGTTTGGGCTCAACAAGTGTTCAAAACGTTTGTGACTACCAGATGCTTTAAAGGATTCTTTCGTAGCAAACTTTTGGAGAACTTTTTAAGGAGTTCGTTCAGAAACTTGTATAGAAACTTTTTAATGAACACTCGACAAACACATTTTGAGCACATACACAAAGTCCCAGCTATGGACCTAGTGCATCAACATAACTGAGGTCTCTTGCATTTCCCTACAAGTAATTGGATCTCATATGGAGATGTTTAGTGAAGTAGAATGGAAAGAATCGAATGCAACTACACAAGAACAAGTCTGTAACTGTCGTTCGGAATCAGTTTTGCACAGTGTTAACTGAAACATGGATATCTGACTCATAGAGAGTCCGTTTTGGCTCCACAAGTGGTCAAAACATTTGTGATGGCCAAATGCTTCAAAGGATTCTTTCATAGGGAACTTTTGGAGACCTTTCCTTAAGGAATTCGTTCAGAAACTTGTATAGAAACTTTCTTAATGAGCACTCGACAAACGCATTTCGAGAACATACACAAAGTCCCAGCTATGGACCTAGTGCATCATCATAACTGAGGTCTCTTGCATTTGCCTACAAGTAATGTGATCTCATATGGAGATGTTTAGTGAAGTAGAATGGAAAAAATGGAATGCAACTACACAAGAACCAGTTTGTAACTGTCGTTCGGAATCAGTTTTGCGCAGTGTTAACTAAAACATGGATATGTTACTCATACGGAGTCCATTTTGGCTCCACAAGTAGTCAAAATGTCTGTGATAACCAGATGCTTGAAAGGATTCTTTCATAGGGAACTTTTAGAGAACTTTTCTTAAGGAGTTCGTTCAGAAACTTGTATAGAAACTTTCTTAATCAGCAATCGACAAACGCATTTCGAGAACATAGACAAAGTCCCAGCTATGCACCTAGTGCATCATCATAACTGAGGTCTCTTGAATTTCCCTACAAGTAAATGGATCTCATATGGAGATGTTCAGTGAAGTACAATGGAAAAAATCGAATGCAACTACACAAGAACCACTCTGTAACTGTCGTTCGGAATCAGTTTTGCGCAGTATTGAAACATGGATATCTGACTCATACGGAGTCCGTTTTGGTCCACAAGTAGTCAAAACGTTTGTGACGACCAAATGCTTCAAAGGATTCTTTCATAGGGAACTTTTGGAGAACTTTTCTTAAGGAGTTCGTTCAGAAACATGTATAGAAAGTTTCTTAATGAGCACTCGACAAACGCATTTCGAGAACGTACACAAAGTCCCAGCTATGGACCTAGTGCATCATCATAACTGAGGTCTCTTGCATTTCCCTCCAAGTAATTGGATCTCATATGGACATGTTTAGTGAAGTAGAATCAAAAAATTTGAATGCAACTACACAAGAACCAGTCTGTAACTGTCGTTCGGAATCTGTTTTGCGCAGTGTTAACTGAAACATGGATATTTTACTCATACGGAGTCCGTTTGGGCTCAACAAGTGTTCAAAATGTTTGTGACCACCAGATGCTTCAAAGGATTCTTTTTAAGGAGTTCGTTCAGAAACTTGTATAAAAACTTTCTTAATGAACACTCGAGAAACACATTTTGAGAACATACACAAAGTCCCAGCTATGGACCTAGTGCATCAACATAACTGAGGTCTCTTGCATTTCCCTACAAGTAATTGGATCTCATATGGAGATGTTTAGTGAAGTAGAATGGAAAGAATCAAATGCAACTACACAAGAACAAGTCTGTAACTGTCGTTCGGAATCAGTTTTGCGCAGTGTTAACTGAAACATGGATATCTGACTCATAGAGAGTCCGTTTTGGCTCCACAAGTGGTCAAAACATTTGTGATGGCCAGATGCTTCAAAGTATTCTTTCATAGGGAACTTTTGGAGACCTTTCCTTAAGGAGTTCGTTCAGAAACTTGTATTGAAACTTTCTTAATGAGCACTCGACAAACGCATTTCGAGAACATACACAAAGTCCCAGCTATGGACCTAGTGCATCATCATAACTGAGGTCTCTTGCATTTGCCTACAAGTAACGTGATCTCATATGGAGATGTTTAGTGAAGTAGAATGGAAAAAATGGAATGCAACTACACAAGAACCAGTTTGTAACTGTCGTTCGGAATCAGTTTTGCGCAGTGTTAACTGAAACATGGATATCTGACTCATACGGAGTCCGTTTTGGCTCCACAAGTAGTCAAAATGTCTGTGACGACCAGATGCTTGAAAGGATTCTTTCATATGGAACTTTTGGAGAACTTTTCTTAAGGAGTTCGTTCAGAAACTTGTATAGAAACATTCTTAATCAGCACTCGACAAACGCATTTCGAGAACATACACAAAGTCCCAGCTATGGACCTAGTGCATCATCATAACTGAGGTCTCTTGCATTTCCCCACAGGTAAATGGATCTCATATGGAGATGTTTAGTGAAGTAGAATGGAAAAAATCGAATGCAACTACACATGAACCAGTGTGTAACTGTCGTTCGGAATCAGTTTTGCGCAGTGTTAACTGAAACATGTATATCTGACTCATACGGAGTCCATTTTGGCTCCACAAGTAGTCAAAATGTCTATGACGACTAGATGCTTCAAAGGATTCTTTCATATGGAACTTTTGGAGAACTTTTCTTAAGGAGTTCGTTCAGAAACTTGTATAGAAACTTTCTTAATGAGCACTCGACAAACGCATTTTGAGAACGTACACAAAGTCCCAGCTATGGACCTAGTGCATCATCATAACTGAGGTCTCATGAATTTCCCTACAAGTAAATGGATCTCATATGGAGATGTTTAGTGAAGTAGAATGGAAAAAATCGAATGCAACTACACAAGAACCAGTCTATAACTGTCGTTCGGAATCAGTTTTGCGCAGTGTTAACTGAAACATGGATATCTGACTCATACGGAGTCCGTTTGGGCTCAACAAGTTTTCAAAATGTTTGTGACGACCAGGTGCTTCAAAGGATTCTTTCGTAGGGAACTTTTGGAGAACTTTTTAAGGAGTTCGTTCAGAAACTTGTATAGAAACTTTCTTAATGAGCACTCGACAAACGCATTTCGAGAACATACACAAAGTCCTAGCTATGGACCTAGTGCATCATCATAACTGAGGTCTCTTGAATTTCCCTACAAGTAAATGGATCTCATATGGAGATGTTTAGTGAAGTAGAATGGAAAAAATCGAATGCAACTACACAAGAACCAGTCTGTAACTGTCGTTCGGAATCAGTTTTGCGCAGTGTTGAAACATGGATATCTGACTTATACGGAGTCCGTTTTGGTCCACAAGTAGTCAAAACGTTTGTGATGACCAAATGCTTCAAAGGATTCTTTCATAGGGAACTTTTGGAGAACTTTTCTTAAGGAATTCGTTCAGAAACATGTATAAAAACTTTCTTAATGAGCAATCGACAAACGCATTTCGAGAACGTACACAAAGTCCCAGCTATGGACCTACTGCATCATCATAACCGAGGTCTCTTGCATTTCCCTCCAAGTAAGTGGATCTCATATGGAGATGTTTAGTGAAGTAGAATGGAAAAAATTGAATGCAACTACACAAGAACCAGTCTGTAACTGTCGTTCGGAATCAGTTTTGCGCAGTGTTAACTGAAACATGAATATCTGACCCACACGGAGTCCGTTTGGGCTCAACAAGTGTTCAAAACGTTTGTGACTACCAGATGCTTCAGAGGATTCTTTCGTAGCGAACTTTTGGAGAACTTTTTAAGGAGTTCGTTCAGAAACTTGTATAGAAACTTTCTTAATGAACACTCGACAAACACATTTTGAGCACATACACAAAGTCCCAGCTATGGACCTAGTGCATCAACATAACTGAGGTCTCTTGCATTTCCCTACAAGTAATTGGATCTCATATGGAGATGTTTAGTGAAGTAGAATGGAAAGAATCAAATGCAACTACACAAGAACAAGTCTGTAACTGTCGTTCGGAATCAGTTTTGCGCAGTGTTAACTGAAACAT
>NC_057805.1:429745011-429745824 GCF_018294505.1 Triticum aestivum
CTCCACAAGTAGTCAAAATGTCTGTGACGACCAGATGCTTGAAAGGATTCTTTCATATGGAACTTTTGGAGAACTTTTCTTAAGGAGTTCGTTCAGAAACTTGTATAGAAACATTCTTAATCAGCACTCGACAAACGCATTTCGAGAACATACACAAAGTCCCAGCTATGGACCTAGTGCATCATCATAACAGAGGTCTCTTGCATTTCCCCACAGGTAAATGGATCTCATATGGAGATGTTTAGTGAAGTAGAATGGAAAAAATCGAATGCAACTACACATGAACCAGTGTGTAACTGTCGTTCGGAATCAGTTTTGCGCAGTGTTAACTGAAACATGTATATCTGACTCATACGGAGTCCATTTTGGCTCCACAAGTAGTCAAAATGTCTATGACGACTAGATGCTTCAAAGGATTCTTTCATATGGAACTTTTGGAGAACTTTTCTTAAGGAGTTCGTTCAGAAACTTGTATAGAAACTTTCTTAATGAGCACTCGACAAACGCATTTTGAGAACGTACACAAAGTCCCAGCTATGGACCTAGTGCATCATCATAACTGAGGTCTCATGGATTTCCCTACAAGTAAATGGATCTCATATGGAGATGTTTAGTGAAGTAGAATGGAAAAAATCGAATGCAACTACACAAGAACCAGTCTATAACTGTCGTTCGGAATCAGTTTTGCGCAGTGTTAACTCAAACATGGATATCTGACTCATACGGAGTCCGTTTTGTTCCACAAGTAGTCAAAACGTTTGTGACAACCAGATGCTTCAAAGGATTCTTTCATAGGGAACTTTTGGAGAACTT
>NC_057805.1:429745834-429747447 GCF_018294505.1 Triticum aestivum
GAGGTCTCTTGCATTTCCCCACAGGTAAATGGATCTCATATGGAGATGTTTAGTGAAGTAGAATGGAAAAAATCGAATGCAACTACACATGAACCAGTGTGTAACTGTCGTTCGGAATCAGTTTTGCGCAGTGTTAACTGAAACATGTATATCTGACTCATACGGAGTCCATTTTGGCTCCACAAGTAGTCAAAATGTCTATGACGACTAGATGCTTCAAAGGATTCTTTCATATGGAACTTTTGGAGAACTTTTCTTAAGGAGTTCGTTCAGAAACTTGTATAGAAACTTTCTTAATGAGCACTCGACAAACGCATTTTGAGAACGTACACAAAGTCCCAGCTATGGACCTAGTGCATCATCATAACTGAGGTCTCATGAATTTCCCTACAAGTAAATGGATCTCATATGGAGATGTTTAGTGAAGTAGAATGGAAAAAATCGAATGCAACTACACAAGAACCAGTCTATAACTGTCGTTCGGAATCAGTTTTGCGCAGTGTTAACTGAAACATGGATATCTGACTCATACGGAGTCCGTTTGGGCTCAACAAGTTTTCAAAATGTTTGTGACGACCAGGTGCTTCAAAGGATTCTTTCGTAGGGAACTTTTGGAGAACTTTTTAAGGAGTTCGTTCAGAAACTTGTATAGAAACTTTCTTAATGAGCACTCGACAAACGCATTTCGAGAACATACACAAAGTCCTAGCTATGGACCTAGTGCATCATCATAACTGAGGTCTCTTGAATTTCCCTACAAGTAAATGGATCTCATATGGAGATGTTTAGTGAAGTAGAATGGAAAAAATCGAATGCAACTACACAAGAACCAGTCTGTAACTGTCGTTCGGAATCAGTTTTGCGCAGTGTTGAAACATGGATATCTGACTTATACGGAGTCCGTTTTGGTCCACAAGTAGTCAAAACGTTTGTGATGACCAAATGCTTCAAAGGATTCTTTCATAGGGAACTTTTGGAGAACTTTTCTTAAGGAATTCGTTCAGAAACATGTATAAAAACTTTCTTAATGAGCAATCGACAAACGCATTTCGAGAACGTACACAAAGTCCCAGCTATGGACCTACTGCATCATCATAACCGAGGTCTCTTGCATTTCCCTCCAAGTAAGTGGATCTCATATGGAGATGTTTAGTGAAGTAGAATGGAAAAAATTGAATGCAACTACACAAGAACCAGTCTGTAACTGTCGTTCGGAATCAGTTTTGCGCAGTGTTAACTGAAACATGAATATCTGACCCACACGGAGTCCGTTTGGGCTCAACAAGTGTTCAAAACGTTTGTGACTACCAGATGCTTCAGAGGATTCTTTCGTAGCGAACTTTTGGAGAACTTTTTAAGGAGTTCGTTCAGAAACTTGTATAGAAACTTTCTTAATGAACACTCGACAAACACATTTTGAGCACATACACAAAGTCCCAGCTATGGACCTAGTGCATCAACATAACTGAGGTCTCTTGCATTTCCCTACAAGTAATTGGATCTCATATGGAGATGTTTAGTGAAGTAGAATGGAAAGAATCAAATGCAACTACACAAGAACAAGTCTGTAACTGTCGTTCGGAATCAGTTTTGCGCAGTGTTAACTGAAACAT
>NC_057805.1:429747457-429748029 GCF_018294505.1 Triticum aestivum
CTCCACAAGTAGTCAAAATGTCTGTGACGACCAGATGCTTGAAAGGATTCTTTCATATGGAACTTTTGGAGAACTTTTCTTAAGGAGTTCGTTCAGAAACTTGTATAGAAACATTCTTAATCAGCACTCGACAAACGCATTTCGAGAACATACACAAAGTCCCAGCTATGGACCTAGTGCATCATCATAACAGAGGTCTCTTGCATTTCCCCACAGGTAAATGGATCTCATATGGAGATGTTTAGTGAAGTAGAATGGAAAAAATCGAATGCAACTACACATGAACCAGTGTGTAACTGTCGTTCGGAATCAGTTTTGCGCAGTGTTAACTGAAACATGTATATCTGACTCATACGGAGTCCATTTTGGCTCCACAAGTAGTCAAAATGTCTATGACGACTAGATGCTTCAAAGGATTCTTTCATATGGAACTTTTGGAGAACTTTTCTTAAGGAGTTCGTTCAGAAACTTGTATAGAAACTTTCTTAATGAGCACTCGACAAACGCATTTTGAGAACGTACACAAAGTCCCAGCTATGGACCTAGTGCATCATCATAACTGAGGTCTCATG
>NC_057805.1:429748039-429752999 GCF_018294505.1 Triticum aestivum
AGTTCGTTCAGAAACTTGTATAGAAACTTTCTTAATGAGCACTCGACAAACGCATTTGGAGAACATACACAAAGTCCCAGCTATGGACCTAGTGCATCATCATAACTGAGGTCTCTTGAATTTCCCTACAAGTAAATGGATCTCATATGGAGATGTTTAGTGAAGTAGAATGGAAAAAATCGAATGCAACTACACAAGAACCAGTCTGTAACTGTCGTTCGGAATCAGTTTTGCGCAGTGTTGAAACATGGATATCTGACTTATACGGAGTCCGTTTTGGTCCACAAGTAGTCAAAACGTTTGTGACGACCAAATGCTTCAAAGGATTCTTTCATAGGGAACTTTTGGAGAACTTTTCTTAAGGAATTCGTTCAGAAACATGTATAAAAACTTTCTTAATGAGGAATCGACAAACGCATTTCGAGAACGTACACAAAGTCCCAGCTATGGACCTACTGCATCATCATAACTGAGGTCTCTTGCATTTCCCTCCAAGTAATTGGATCTCATATGGAGATGTTTAGTGAAGTAGAATGGAAAAAATTGAATGCAACTACACAAGAACTAGTCTGTAACTGTCGTTCGGAATCAGTTTTGCGCAGTGTTAACTGAAACATGGATATCCGACCCATACGGAGTCCGTTTGGTCTCAACAAGTGTTCAAAACGCTTGTGACTACCAGATGCTTCAAAGGATTCTTTCGTAGCGAACTTTTGGAGAACTTTTCAAGGAGTTCGTTCAGAAACTTGTATAGAAACTTTCTTAATGAACACTCGACAAACACATTTTGAGCACATACACAAAGTCCCAGCTATGGACCTAGTGCATCAACATAACTGAGGTCTCTTGCATTTCCCTACAAGTAATTGGATCT
Organism: Triticum aestivum; assembly: GCF_018294505.1. NCBI lineage: Eukaryota > Viridiplantae > Streptophyta > Magnoliopsida > Poales > Poaceae > Triticum > Triticum aestivum. The sequence continues at coordinate 429,748,914 of NC_057805.1, forward strand.
CATATGGAGATGTTTAGTGAAGTAGAATGGAAAGAATCGAATGCAACTACACAAGAACAAGTCTGTAACTGTCGTTCGGAATCAGTTTTGCACAGTGTTAACTGAAACATGGATATCTGACTCATAGAGAGTCCGTTTTGGCTCCACAAGTGGTCAAAACATTTGTGATGGCCAAATGCTTCAAAGGATTCTTTTATAGGGAGCTTTTGGAGACCTTTCCTTAAGGAATTCGTTCAGAAACTTGTATAGAAACTTTCTTAATGAGCACTCGACAAACGCATTTCGAGAACATACACAAAGTCCCAGCTATGGACCTAGTGCATCATCATAACTGAGGTCTCTTGCATTTGCCTACAAGTAATGTGATCTCATATGGAGATGTTTAGTGAAGTAGAATGGACAAAATCGAATGCAACTACACAAGAACCAGTTTGTAACTGTCATTCGGAATCAGTTTTGCGCAGTGTTAACTGAAACATGGATATCTGACTTATACGGAGTCCGTTTTGGCTCCACAAGTAGTCAAAATGTCTGTGACGACCAGATGCTTGAAAGGATTCTTTCATATGGAACTTTTGGAGAACTTTTCTTAAGGAGTTCGTTCAGAAACTTGTATAGAAACATTCTTAATGAGCACTCGACAAACGCATTTCGAGAACATACACAAAGTCCCAGCTATGGACCTAGTGCATCATCATAACTAAGGTCTCTTGCATTTCCCCACAGGTAAATGGATCTCATATGGAGATGTTTAGTGAAGTAGAATGGAAAAAATCGAATGCAACTACACATGAACCAGTGTGTAACTGTCGTTCGGAATCAGTTTTGCGCAGTGTTAACTGAAACATGGATATCTTACTCATACGGAGTCCATTTTGGCTCCACAAGTAGTCAAAATGTCTGTGACGACCAGATGCTTCAAAGGATTCTTTCATATGGAACTTTTGGAGAACTTTTCTTAAGGAGTTCGTTCAGAAACTTGTATAGAAACTTTCTTAATGAGCACTCGACAAACGCATTTTGAGAACATACACAAAGTCCCAGCTATGCACCTAGTGCATCATCATAACTGAGGTCTCTTGCATTTCCCTACAAGTAAATGGATCTCATATGGAGATGTTTAGTGAAGTAGAATGGAAAAAATTGAATGCAACTACACAAGAACCAGTCTATAACTGTCGTTCGGAATCAGTTTTGCGCAGTGTTAACTCAAACATGGATATCTGACTCATACGGAGTCCGTTTTGGCTCCACAAGTAGTCAAAACGTTTGTGACAACCAGATGCTTGAAAGGATTCTTTCATAGGGAACTTTTGGAGAACTTTTCTTAAGGAGTTCGTTCAGAAACTTGTATAAAAACTTTCTTAATGAGCACTCGACAAACGCATTTGGAGAACATACAAAAAGTCCCAGCTATGGACCTAGTGCATCATCATAACTGAGGTCTCTTGAATTTCCCTACAAGTAAATGGATCTCATATGGAGATGTTTAGTGAATTACAATGGAAAAAATCGAATGCAACTACACAAGAACCACTCTGTAACTGTCGTTCGGAATCAGTTTTGCGCAGTATTGAAACATGGATATCTGACTCATACGGAGTCCGTTTTGGTCGACAAGTAGTCAAAACGTTTGTGACGACCAAACGCTTCAAAGGATTCTTTCATAGGGAACTTTTGGAGAACTTTTCTTAAGGAGTTCGTTCAGAAACATGTATAGAAAGTTTCTTAATGAGCACTCGACAAACGCATTTCGAGAACGTACACAAAGTCCCAGCTATGGACCTAGTGCATCATCATAACTGAGGTCTCCTGCATTTCTCTCCAAGTAATTGGATCTCATATGGAGATGTTTAGTGAAGTAGAATGGAAAAAATCGAATGCAACTACACAAGAACCAGTCTGTAACTGTCGTTCGGAATCAGTTTTGCGCAGTGTTGAAACATGGATATCTGACTCATACGGAGTCCGTTTTGGTCCACAAGTAGTCAAAACGTTTGTGACGACCAAATGCTTCAAAGGATTCTTTCATAGGGAACTTTTGGAGAACTTTTCTTAAGAAATTCGTTCAGAAACATGTATAAAAACTTTCTTAATGAGCAATCGACAAACGCATTTCGAGAACGTACACAAAGTCCCAGCTATGGACCTACTGCATCATCATAACCGAGGTCTCTTGCATTTCCCGCCAAGTAAGTGGATCTCATATGGAGATGTTTAGTGAAGTAGAATGGAAAAAATTGAATGCAACTACACAAGAACCAGTCTGTAACTGTCGTTCGGAATCAGTTTTGCGCAGTGTTAACTGAAACATGGATATCTGACCCATACGGAGTCCGTTTTGGCTCCACAAGTAGTCAAAATGTCTGTGACGACCAGATGCTTCAAAGGATTCTTTCATATGGAACTTTTGGAGAACTTTTCTTAAGGAGTTCGTTCAGAAACTTGTATAGAAACTTTCTTAATGAGCACTCGACAAACGCATTTCGAGAACATACACAAAGTCCCAGCTATGGACCTAGTGCATCATCATAACTGAGGTCTCTTGCATTTCCCTACAAGTAAATGGATCTCATATGGAGATGTTTTGTGAAGTAGAACGAAAAAATCGAATGCAACTACACAAGAACCGGTCTTTAACTATCGATCGGAATCAGTTTTGCGCAGTGTTAACTGAAACATGGATATCTGACTCATACGGAGTCCGTTTTGGCTCCACAAGTAGTTTAAACATTTGTGACAACCAGATGCTTCAAAGGATTCTTTCATAGGGAAGTTTTGGAGAACTTTTCTTAAGGAGTTCGTTCAGAAACTTGTATAGAAACTTTCTTAATGAGCACTCGACAAACTCATTTCGAGAATATACACAAAGTCCCAGCTATGGACCTAGTGCATCATCATAAATGAGGTCTCTTGCATTTGCCTACAAGTAAATGGATCTCATATGGAGATGTTTAGTGAAGTAGAATGGAAAGAATCGAATGCAACTACACAAGAACAAGTCTGTAACTGTCGTTCGGAATCAGTTTTGCGCAGTGTTAACTGAAACATGGATATCTGACTCATAGAGAGTCCGTTTTGGCTCCACAAGTGGTCAAAACATTTGTGATGGCCAGATACTTCAAAGAATTCTTTCATAGGGAACGTTTGGAGACCTTTCCTTAAGGAGTTCGTTCAGAAACTTGTATAGAAACTTTGTTAATGAGCACTCGACAAACGCATTTCGAGAACATACACAAAGTCCCAGCTATGGACCAAGTGCATCATCATAACTGCGGTCTCTTGCATTTCCCCACAGGTAAAAGGATCTCATATGGAGATGATTAGTGAAGTAGAATGGAAAAAATTGAATGCAACTACACATGAACCAGTGTGTAACTCTCGTTCGGAATCAGTTTTGTGCAGTGTTAACTGAAACATGGATATCTGACTCATACGGAGTCCATTTTGGCTCCACAAGTAGTCAAAATGTCTGTGACGACCAGATGCTTCAAAGGATTCTTTCATATGGAACTTTTGGAGAACTTTTCTTAAGGAGTTCGTTCAGAAACTTGTATAGAAACTTTCTTAATGAGGAGTCGACAAACTCATTTTGAGAACATACACAAAGTCCCAGCTATGGACCTAGTGCATCATCATAACTGAGGTCTCTTGCATTTCCCTACAAGTAAATGGATCTCATATGGAGATGTTTAGTGAAGTAGAATGGAAAAAATCGAATGCAACTACACAAGAAGCAGTCTATAACTGTCGTTCGGAATCAGTTTTGCGAAGTGTTAACTCAATAATGGACATCTGACTCATACGGAGTCCGTTTTGGCTCCACAAGTAGTCAAAACGTTTGTGACAACCAGATGCTTCAAAGGATTCTTTCATAGGGAACTTTTGGAGAACTTTTCTTAAGGAGTTCGTTCAGAAACTTGTATGGAAACTTTCTTAATGAGCACTCGACAAACGCATTTCGAGAACATACACAAAGTCCCAGCTATGGACCTAGTCCATCATCATAACTGAGGTCTCTTGAATTTCCCTACAAGTAAATGGATCTCATATGGAGATGTTTAGTTAAGTAGAATGGAAAAAATC
>NC_057805.1:429753009-429758165 GCF_018294505.1 Triticum aestivum
AAAATCGAATGCAACTACACAAGAACCAGTCTGTAACTGTCGTTCGGAATCAGTTTTGCGCAGTGTTGAAACATGGATATCTGACTCATAGGGAGTCCGTTTTGGTCCAAAAGGAGTCAAAACGTTTGTGACGACCAAATTCTTCAAAGGATTCTTTCATAGGGAACTTTTGGAGAACTTTTCTTAAGGAGTTCGTTCAGAAACATGTATAGAAACTTTCTTAATGAGCACTCGACAAACGCATTTCGAGAACGTACACAAAGTCCCAGCTATGGACCTAGTGCATCATCATAACTGAGGTCTCTTGCATTTACCTCCAAGTAATTGGATCTCATATGGAGATGTTTAGTGAAGTAGAATGGAAAAAATCGAATGCAACTACACAAGAACCAGTCTGTAACAGTCGTTCGGAATCAGTTTTGCGCAGTGTTAACTGAAACATGGATATCTGACTCATACGGAGTCCGTTTGGGCTCAACAAGTGTTCAAAACATTTGTGACGACCAGATGCTTCAAAGGATTCTTTCGTCGGGAACTTTTGGAGAACTTTTTAAGGAGTTCGTTCAGAAAGTTGTATAGAAACTTTCTTAATGAACACTCGACAAACACATTTTGAGAACATACACAAAGTCCCAGCTATGGACCTAGTGCATCAACGTAACTGAGGTCTCTTGCATTTCCCTACAAGTAATTGGATCTCATATGGAGATGTTTAGTGAAGTAGAATGGAAAGAATCGAATGCAACTACACAAGAACAAGTCTGTAACTATCGTTCGGAATCAGTTTTGCGCAGTGTTAACTGAAACATGGATATCTGACTCATAGAGAGTCCGTTTTGGCTCCACAAGTGGTCAAAACATTTGTGATGGCCAAATGCATCAAAGGATTCTTTCATAGGGTACTTTTGGAGACCTTTCCTTAAGGAGTTCGTTCAGAAACATGTATAGAAACTTTCTTAATGAGCACCCGACAAATGGATTTCGAGAACATACACAAAGTCCCAGCTATGTACCTAGTGCATCATCATAACTGAGGTCTCTTGCATTTGCCTACAAGTAATGTGATCTCATATGGAGATGTTTAGTGAAGTAGAATGTAAAAAATCGAATGCAACTACACAAGAAACAGTGTGTAACTGTCGTTCGGAATCAGTTTTGCGCAGTGTTAACTCAAACATGGATATCTGACTCATACGGAGTCCGTTTTGGCTCCACAAGTAGTCAAAATGTCTGTGACGACCAGATGCTTCAAAGGATTCTTTCATATGGAACTTTTGGAGAACTTTTCTTAAGGAGTTCGTTCAGAAACTTGTATAGAAACTTTCTTAATGAGCACTCGACAAACTCATTTCGAGAACATACACAAAGTCCCAGCTATGGACCTAGTGCATCATCATAACTGAGGTCTCTTGCATTTCCCTACAAGTAAATGGATCTCATATGGAGATGTTTTGTGAAGTAGAACGAAAAAATCGAATGCAACTACACAAGAACCGGTCTTTAACTGTCGTTCGGAATCAGTTTTGCGCAGTGTTAACTGAAACATGGATATCTGACTCATAGAGAGTCCGTTTTGGCTCCACAAGTGGTCAAAACATTTGTGATGGCCAGATACTTCAAAGGATTCTTTCATAGGGAACGTTTGGAGACCTTTCCTTAAGGAGTTCGTTCAGAAACTTGTATAGAAACTTTGTTAATGAGCACTCGACAAACGCATTTCGAGAACATACACAAAGTCCCAGCTATGGACCAAGTGCATCATCATAACTGAGGTCTCTTGCATTTCCCCACAGGTAAAAGGATCTCATATGGAGATGATTAGTGAAGTAGAATGGAAAAAATTGAATGCAACTACACATGAACCAGTGTGTAACTGTCGTTCGGAATCAGTTTTGTGCAGTGTTAACTGAAACATGGATATCTGACTCATACGGAGTCCATTTTGGCTCCACAAGTAGTCAAAATGTCTGTGACGACCAGATGCTTCAAAGGATTCTTTCATATGGAACTTTTGGAGAACTTTTCTTAAGGAGTTCGTTCAGAAACTTGTATAGAAACTTTCTTAATGAGCAGTCGACAAACTCATTTTGAGAACATACACAAAGTCCCAACTATGGACCTAGTGCATCATCATAACTGAGGTCTCTTGCATTTCCCTACAAGTAAATGGATCTCATATGGAGATGTTTAGTGAAGTAGAATGGAAAAAATCGAATGCAACTACACAAGAACCAGTCTATAACTGTCGTTCGGAATCAGTTTTGCGAAGTGTTAACTCAATAATGGACATCTGACTCATACGGAGTCCGTTTTGGCTCCACAAGTAGTCAAAACGTTTGTGACAACCAGATGCTTCAAAGGATTCTTTCATAGGGAACTTTTGGAGAACATTTCTTAAGGAGTTCGTTCAGAAACTTGTATGGAAACTTTCTTAATGAGCACTCGACAAACGCATTTCGAGAACATACACAAAGTCCCAGCTATGGACCTAGTCCATCATCATAACTGAGGTCTCTTGAATTTCCCTACAAGTAAATGGATCTCATATGGAGATGTTTAGTTAAGTAGAATGGAAAAAATCGAATGCAACTACACAAGAACCAGTCTGTAACTGTCGTTCGGAATCAGTTTTGCGCAGTGTTGAAACATGGATATCTGACTCATAGGGAGTCCGTTTTGGTCCAAAAGGAGTCAAAACGTTTGTGACGACCAAATGCTTCAAAGGATTCTTTCATAGGGAACTTTTGGAGAACTTTTCTTAAGGAGTTCGTTCAGAAACATGTATAGAAACTTTCTTAATGAGCACTCGACAAACGCATTTCGAGAACGTACACAAAGTCCCAGCTATGGACCTAGTGCATCATCATAACTGAGGTCTCTTGCATTTACCTCCAAGTAATTGGATCTCATATGGAGATGTTTAGTGAAGTAGAATGGAAAAAATCGAATGCAACTACACAAAAACCAGTCTGTAACAGTCGTTCGGAATCAGTTTTGCGCAGTGTTAACTGAAACATGGATATCTGACTCATACGGAGTCCGTTTGGGCTCAACAAGTGTTCAAAACGTTTGTGACGACCAGATGCTTCAAAGGATTCTGTCGTCGGGAACTTTTGGAGAACTTTTTAAGGAGTTCGTTCAGAAAGTTGTATAGAAACTTTCTTAATGAACACTCGACAAACTCTTTTTGAGAACATACACAAAGTCCCAGCTATGGACCTAGTGCATCAACGTAACTGAGGTCTCTTGCATTTCCCTACAAGTAATTGGATCTCATATGGAGATGTTTAGTGAAGTAGAATGGAAAGAATCGAATGCAACTACACAAGAACAAGTCTGTAACTGTCGTTCGGAATCAGTTTTGCGCAGTGTTAACTGAAACATGGATATCTGACTCATAGAGAGTCCGTTTTGGCTCCACAAGTGGTCAAAACATTTGTGATGGCCAAATGCATCAAAGGATTCTTTCATAGGGTACTTTTGGAGACCTTTCCTTAAGGAGTTCGTTCAGAAACATGTATAGAAACTTTCTTAATGAGCACCCGACAAATGGATTTCGAGAACATACACAAAGTCCCAGCTATGTACCTAGTGCATCATCATAACTGAGGTCTCTTGCATTTGCCTACAAGTAATGTGATCTCATATGGAGATGTTTAGTGAAGTAGAATGTAAAAAATCGAATGCAACTACACAAGAAACAGTGTGTAACTGTCGTTCGGAATCAGTTTTGCGCAGTGTTAACTCAAACATGGATATCTGACTCATACGGAGTCCGTTTTGGCTCCACAAGTAGTCAAAATGTCTGTGACGACCAGATGCTTCAAAGGATTCTTTCATATGGAACTTTTGGAGAACTTTTCTTAAGGAGTTCGTTCAGAAACTTGTATAGAAACTTTCTTAATGAGCACTCGACAAACTCATTTCGAGAACATACACAAAGTCCCAGCTATGGACCTAGTGCATCATCATAACTGAGGTCTCTTGCATTTCCCTACAAGTAAATGGATCTCATATGGAGATGTTTTGTGAAGTAGAACGAAAAAATCGAATGCAACTACACAAGAACCGGTCTTTAACTGTCGTTCGGAATCAGTTTTGCGCAGTGTTAACTGAAACATGGATATCTGACTCATAGAGAGTCCGTTTTGGCTCCACAAGTGGTCAAAACATTTGTGATGGCCAGATACTTCAAAGGATTCTTTCATAGGGAACGTTTGGAGACCTTTCCTTAAGGAGTTCGTTCAGAAACTTGTATAGAAACTTTGTTAATGAGCACTCGACAAACGCATTTCGAGAACATACACAAAGTCCCAGCTATGGACCAAGTGCATCATCATAACTGAGGTCTCTTGCATTTCCCCACAGGTAAAAGGATCTCATATGGAGATGATTAGTGAAGTAGAATGGAAAAAATTGAATGCAACTACACATGAACCAGTGTGTAACTGTCGTTCGGAATCAGTTTTGTGCAGTGTTAACTGAAACATGGATATCTGACTCATACGGAGTCCATTTTGGCTCCACAAGTAGTCAAAATGTCTGTGACGACCAGATGCTTCAAAGGATTCTTTCATATGGAACTTTTGGAGAACTTTTCTTAAGGAGTTCGTTCAGAAACTTGTATAGAAACTTTCTTAATGAGCAGTCGACAAACTCATTTTGAGAACATACACAAAGTCCCAACTATGGACCTAGTGCATCATCATAACTGAGGTCTCTTGCATTTCCCTACAAGTAAATGGATCTCATATGGAGATGTTTAGTGAAGTAGAATGGAAAAAATCGAATGCAACTACACAAGAACCAGTCTATAACTGTCGTTCGGAATCAGTTTTGCGAAGTGTTAACTCAATAATGGACATCTGACTCATACGGAGTCCGTTTTGGCTCCACAAGTAGTCAAAACGTTTGTGACAACCAGATGCTTCAAAGGATTCTTTCATAGGGAACTTTTGGAGAACATTTCTTAAGGAGTTCGTTCAGAAACTTGTATGGAAACTTTCTTAATGAGCACTCGACAAACGCATTTCGAGAACATACACAAAGTCCCAGCTATGGACCTAGTCCATCATCATAACTGAGGTCTCTTGAATTTCCCTACAAGTAAATGGATCTCATATGGAGATGTTTAGTTAAGTAGAATGGAAAAAATC
>NC_057805.1:429758175-429762194 GCF_018294505.1 Triticum aestivum
TCGTTCGGAATCAGTTTTGCGCAGTGTTAACTGAAACATGGATATCTGACTCATAGAGAGTCCGTTTTGGCTCCACAAGTGGTCAAAACATTTGTGATGGCCAAATGCATCAAAGGATTCTTTCATAGGGTACTTTTGGAGACCTTTCCTTAAGGAGTTCGTTCAGAAACATGTATAGAAACTTTCTTAATGAGCACCCGACAAATGGATTTCGAGAACATACACAAAGTCCCAGCTATGGACCTAGTGCATCATCATAACTGAGGTCTCTTGCATTTGCCTACAAGTAATGTGATCTCATATGGAGATGTTTAGTGAAGTAGAATGTAAAAAATCGAATGCAACTACACAAGAAACAGTTTGTAACTGTCGTTCGGAATCAGTTTTGCGCAGTGTTAACTGAAACATGGATATCTGACTCATACGGAGTCCGTTTTGGCTCCACAAGTAGTCAAAATGTCTGTGACGACCAGATGCTTCAAAGGATTCTTTCATATGGAAGTTTTGGAGAACTTTTCTTAAGGAGTTCGTTCAGAAACTTGTATAGAAACTTTCTTAATGAGCACTCGACAAACTCATTTCGAGAACGTACACAAAGTCCCGGCTATGGACCTAGTGCTTCATCATAACTGAGGTCTCTTGCATTTCCCTACAAGTAAATGGATCTCATATGGAGATGTTTAGTGAAGTAGAATGGAAAAAATCGAATGCAACTACACAAGAACCAGTCTTTAACTGTCGATCGGAATCAGTTTTGCGCAGTGCTAACTGAAACATGGATATCTGACTCATACGGAGTCCGTTTTAGCTCCACAAGTAGTCAAAACATTTGTGACAACCAGATGCTTCAAAGGATTCTTTCATAGGGAACTTTTGGAGAACTTTTCTTAAGTAGTTCGTTCAGAAACTTGTATAGAAACTTTCTTAATGAGCACTCGACAAACGCATTTCGAGAACATAGACAAAGTCCCAGCTATGGACCTAGTGCATCATCATAACTGAGGTCTCTTGAATTTCCCTACAAGTAAATGGATCTCATATGGAGATGTTTAGTGAAGTAGACTGGAAAAAATCAAATGTAACTACACAAGAACCAGTCTGTAACTGTCGTTCGGAATCAGTTTTGCACAGTGTTAACTGAAACATGGATATCTGACTCATACGGAGTCCGTTTTGGCTCCACAAGTAGTCAAAATGTCTGTGACGACCAGATGCTTGAAAGGATTCTTTCATATGGAACTTTTGGGGAACTTTTCTTAAGGAGTTCGTTCAGAAACTTGTATAGAAACATTCTTAATGAGCACTCGACAAACGCATTTCGAGAACATACACAAAGTCCCAGCTATGGACCTACTGCATCATCATAACTGAGGTCTCTTGCATTTCCCCACAGGTAAAAGGATCTCATATGGAGATGTTTAGTGAAGTAGAATGGAAAAAATCGAATGCAACTAAATATGAACCAGTGTGTAACTGTCGTTCGGAATCAGTTTTGTGCAGTGTTAACTGAAAAATGGATATCTGACTCATACGGAGTCCATTTTGGCTCCACAAGTAGTCAAAATGGCTGTGACGACCAGATGCTTCAAAGGATTCTTTCATATGGAACTTTTGGAGAACTTTTCTTAAGGAGTTCGTTGAGAAACTTGTATAGAAACTTTCTTAATGAGCACTCGACAAACTCTTTTTGAGAACATACACAAAGTCCCAGCTATGGACCTAGTGCATCATCATAACTGAGGTCTCTTGCATTTCCCTACAAGTAAATGGATCTCATATGGAGATGTTTAGTGCAGTAGAATGGAAAAAATCGAATGCAACTACACAAGAACCAGTCTATAACTGTCGTTCGGAATCAGTTTTGCGAAGTGTTAACTCAAACATGGACATCTGACTCAGACGGAGTCCGTTTTGGCTCCACAAGTAGTCAAAACGTTTGTGACAACCAGATGCTTCAAGGGATTCTTTCATAGGGAAATTTTGGAGAACTTTTCTTAAGTAGTTCGTTCAGAAACATGTATAGAAACTTTCTTAATGAGCACTCGACAAACGCATTTCGAGAACGTACAAAAATTCCCAGCTATGGACCTAGTGCACCATCATAACTGAGTTCTCTTGCATTTCCCTCCAAGTAATTGGATCTCATATGGAGATGTTTAGTGAAGTAGAATGGAAAAAATTGAATGCAACTACCCAAGAACCAGTCTGTAACCGTCGTTCGGAATCAGTTTTGCGCAGTGTTAACTGAAACATGGATATCTGACTCATACGGAGTCCGTTTGGGCTCAACAAGTTTTCAAAACGTTTGTGACGACCAGATGCTTCAAACACATTTTGAGAACATACACAAAGTCCCAGCTATGGACCTAGTGCATCAACATAACTGAGGTCTCTTGCATTTCCCTACAAGTAATTGGATCTCATATGGAGATGTTTAGTGGAGTAGAATGGAAAGAATCGAATGCAACTACACAAGAACAAGTCTGTAACTGTCGTTCGGCATCAGTTTTGCGCAGTGTTAACTGAAACATGGATATCTGACTCATAGAGAGTCCGTTTTGGCTCCACAAGTGGTCAAAACATTTGTGATGGCCAAATGCATCAAAGGATTCTTTCATAGGGTACTTTTGGAGACCTTTCCTTAAGGAGTTCGTTCAGAAACATGTATAGAAACTTTCTTAATAAGCACCCGACAAACGGATTTCGAGAACATACACAAAGTCCCAGCTATGGACCTAGTGCATCATCATAACTGAGGTCTCTTGCATTTGCCTACAAGTAATGTGATCTCATATGGAGATGTTTAGTGAAGTAGAATGTAAAAAATCGAATGCAACTACACAAGAAACAGTTTGTAACTGTCGTTCGGAATCAGTTTTGCGAAGTGTTAACTGAAACATGGATATCTGACTCATACGGAGTCCGTTTTGGCTCCACAAGTAGTCAAAATGTCTGTGACGACCAGATGCTTCAAAGGATTCTTTCATATGGAACTTTTGGAGAACTTTTCTTAAGGAGTTCGTTCAGAAACTTGTATAGAAACATTCTTAATGAGCACTCGACAAACGCATTTCGAGAACATACACAAAGTCCCAGCTATGGACCTAGTGCATCATCATAACTGAGGTCTCTTGCATTTCCCCACAGGTAAAAGGATCTCATATGGAGATGATTAGTGAAGTAGAATGGAAAAAATCGAATGCAACTACACATGAACCAGTGTGTAACTGTCGTTCGGAATAAGTTTTGCGCAGTGTTAACTGAAACATGGATATCTGACTCATACGGAGTCCATTTTTGCTCCACAAGTAGTCAAAACGTTTGTGACAACCAGATGCTTCAAAGGATTCTTCCATAGGGAACTTTTGGAGAACTTTTCTTAAGTAGTTCGTTCAGAAACTTGTATAGAAACTTTCTTAATGAGCACTCGACAAACGCATTTCGAGAACATACACAAAGTCCCAGCTATGGACCTAGTGCATAAACATAACTGAGGTCTCTTGAATTTCCCTACAGGTAAATGGATCTCATATGGAGATGTTTAGTGAAGTAGACTGGAAAAAATCAAATGTAACTACACAAGAACCAGTCTGTAACTGTCGTTCGGAATCAGTTTTGCACAGTGTTAACTGAAACAAGGATATCTGACTCATACGGAGTCCGTTTTGGCTCCACAAGTAGTCAAAATGTTTGTGACGACCAGATGCTTGAAAGGATTCTTTCATATGGAACTTTTGGGGAACTTTTCTTAAGGAGTTCGTTCAGAAACTTGTATAGAAACATTCTTAATGAGCACTCGACAAACGCATTTCGAGAACATACACAAAGTCCCAGCTATGGACCTAGTGCATCATCATAACTGAGGTCTCTTGCATTTGCCTACAAGTAATGTGATCTCATATGGAGATGTTTAGTGAAGTAGAATGGAAAAAAATCGAATGCAACTACACAAGAACCAGTTTGTAACTGTCGTTCGGAATCAGTTTTGCGCAGTGTTAACTGAAACATGGATATCTGAC